>NW_019173081.1:0-135877 GCF_001831195.1 Colletotrichum orchidophilum
AGTAATTCACGCTTTTCCCAGGGAGACCGCGTCGCAGCCTTCATTCCCATATTTTACGGCTGGCCAACCGGCCCTGGCGCTCTGGCAGAACACGTCGTCCTCCCCGCGCGCTATGCCGTCCGCGTCCTCCGACCTCGACCTGGACGAGAGCTATCTTAGCAAACCGCACACGCACATAGGTCAGCGTAAGTTGACCTACGATTCTCCATTTCGCCATGTCCCAGCCAGATGGGCCTGTCGCGACCGTTTCGCCTGAAGTCAACAAGGAGACGAAGGAGAAGAGACTCTCGACCGACTCTGACTCCGACTCTGATAAGGAGAATGTAAAGCTCCCCTCATCCTCCCTTAATGCACACACTGGCTTCAGCCCCCAAGCTCGACAACAAGGCGCCACTTCAGACAGGAAAAGAACGATTCGCTGACAGAACCGAATAAGCAGCAGGATGCCTTCGAAGATGCCGTCGTCGATGTCGCCGATGTAGCTGAGGTGCGTTCTCTTACTCAGCGAACGCCCTCAGTCTCCAAACAACCATCCGCCGAGGAAACGGACCCTGAACCCTCGAAAAAGGAGGAGCAAACGGAAGAAGATAGGGTGGTAGCACCAGCTCCGCCGTCACCAACACCAGACGACCACTTTGTTGACGAGGACTTTGTGAGCGACCACGAGGACGTGGATATCAAGCGCAAAGCTTCTCCCGTATCTCATCGGCTTTCCAACACCTCGAATCTGGACGACGTCAAGCTGGACGACGACCATCCTGCCCCGCACGAGGAACCAGGTTTGTTGTTTCGCCGCATGAATTGATCGACGTGTGCCAACAATGCTAATTTCAAATACAAGAAACGAAAGCCATTAGCCCGGTCGAAGAGAAACCGCTGCCACCCAAGAAAATATCTATTAGCAGCATCACCGGCGCCCTCCCATCCATGCCATGGTCGCCGCCGGCCGAGCCATTGCTTGCCAAATCTCCCGCAGTCCCAGCCGCAGTCCCACCGCAAGCACCCCTACCACCACCCCCAGGGCCTCCGACTAGGAAGCTCACAAGCCCCTTCTCCTGGCTGTCCCGAAACAGCACGAGCAAAGAGAAGGAGACCTCACCACCTCCACAAGCTTCTCCACGCCGAAATACTGCAAGTTCCATCGCTACTTTGACGAGTAACCCCGACATGTCGCTGGGCAGGTTAGACGAGGAGAAAGAGAGTGACGGCACCAACGGTGTTCTGCGACACAGTTTGAAAGACCGCTTCAAAATGGTACGATTACGGGAAGAGGTGGGCGTCACGTTGCCATCGGACGACGATAAACCTGTGCCACCGCCCAAGGGATTGGGTTTCAGCACGCCTCCCGCCCCAAATGGAAACGACAGGGAGCTTGGTGCCGACCAAGCTCCCAAGTCGCCTCTCCCAACTACCCCGAACCCGGCGTTGGCACCAGGGACAGTATCTGGCGTGTCGGCTGGACCTTCTGACATGTCAGATTCTCAGGTAGATTGGGATCTGTGGCAGTCTGTCGTTTACGAAGGCCCGGCGGTTGTTCAGCGGACCAGCGCCGAGGAATTAAACAAAGCTATTGCCAGTGGCATTCCAAACGCTATCCGTGGAGTAGTCTGGCAAGTGTTGGCCCAGAGCAACAACGAAGAGCTCGAAATCATGTACAGAGAGCTAGTGGCCAGAGGCACCGACAAGGGAATCAACCGGAATAGCCAGAGCACGGTTAGCTCGAGCAGCAACGGTAACCTCAGCATCCAGAATGACACTGTCAACTCCTCTGCCTCATCAGTCCATTCGGAACAGTCGGCCGCAAACGGCATGCCATCCCCTCACGAGAAGAGCGCGGAAGCGGTCCTCAAGGCACAGCAGGCCGCTACAGTGGCGAGACAAAAGAAGCAAAAGGAGGATACTGCTATGCTACAGAAACTGGAGAAGACGATTCGACGAGACTTGGGTGCGAGAACCAGCTTCTCCAAGTACGCCGCCGCCGCCGGGCTTCAGGAGGGCCTTTTCGGCGTATGCAAGGCGTACGCCCTATTTGATGAGGGTGTCGGTTATGCTCAAGGCATGAACTTCTTGATTATGCCTCTTTTGTTCAACATGACAGAGGAAGAAGCGTTCTGCCTGCTGGTCCGGTTGATGAACCACTACCACCTGCGCGATCTTTTTATTCAAGATATGCCCGGCCTTCATAAGAACTTGTACATCTTTGAGCGCTTGCTTGAGGACTATGAGCCAGCCTTGTACTGCCATCTACGTCGCCGCAGCATCTCACCTCACCTCTACGCCACTCAGTGGTTTTTGACACTCTTTGCCTACCGTTTCCCCCTGCAATTGGTGCTGCGCATTTACGACCTCATCCTGTCCGAGGGTCTCTCGGCTATTCTACGTTTCGGCATTGTTTTGATGCAGAAGAATGCTGCGAATCTTCTGGCCATCTCTGATATGCAGCAACTGACCGTTTTCCTCAAAGACAAGGTGTTTGACGCATACATCGACACCGCACCGAGCGCAGGAAGCATTTTAGAGAACGGCTTCTTTGGAAGCTCTAGCTCCAGCATGGACAAGGAAGTGTACCGCGCCGATCAACTTGTCAGAGATGCTTGTGATCTCAAGATCACCCCGGAGATTCTCAAAGCCTACACGACCGAGTGGGAGGAGAAGACGAGGGCAGAGAAGGATCGTGAGGCCGAACTGGAAGGGTTGCGGACCGCCAACATAAACTTTGCCATCAAGGTCCGCAAGCTCGAGGAGCGCGTTGAGGCGTACGACAGTGAGCAGGCTGCGCTTGCCACGGAGTTGGTCCACACCAAGGTCGAGAACGAGGAGCTCAAGGATGAAAATGAGAGTCTCAAGGGTCAGGTCCGTGAGCTACGAAACGTCATCGAGAAGCAGCCCGAAGAGCTAGAGAACGCATGGAAGGCTGAACGTGAGGATCTCATGAAACGCAACCTGAAAGTCCACGAGGAGAATGAGAAGCTGGAGAAGGAGATGGCGGAATTGGAGGAGGAGCTTGTGCAGACGAAGATGCAGTATGCCGAGGTAAGATGATGCTCCATTGTCACTCATGGATTGTTGTTTGACTGACTCTATGATAGATTAATTCTCAGCACGAGACACTTAATCGCAAATGGACGGACCTCAAGCGACAGTTTGCTTGAAGCGGTCTGTCAGGAATACATCCCTGGTAACCCAGAAGCAGAATTCTCTGAATATCTTAATGTACAAAGTAATCATAGCTTCCCATTGAGTATGGAGGTTTGCGTGTGTTTGCTGGTCCAACGCACATCTGGGCGGCTGGCTAGATGTATTGCGGGCATCAAGGAATCATAAAGACCCTAGAGGCGGTCAAATGTGTCTGAAATCCAGAGAACCAACACGCGCTAGGAGTGAACAGAAGCATATCGGCCTGAATAGGCCACGAGGAAGTGGCTAGAAGCCATCGGTTTGACTGCAAGACTCGCAGTAGAGACCACCCATGTGAACATGGACAGGATTTAAGGCGCAGACTCATAGCTTCCCTAGGTAGACTTGACAGCTACAATATCAAATATAGAGAATATCACAATGCAACAGGACGGCACAACCGGCAAGTGACGGTAACAGATAAATGGTGGTTGTGGCAGGCAAAAACTTGGTGGTATAGTCTTTTTGAGTCTTCCTAATAACCCGTATCCGTCCGTTGGCTCGGTTGCTTTTCCGAGCCTACATTTCATTGTAAGCTGATCACGCCCCCTGATGGCTTGCCAGACGAAAAGCAAAACCTGTTGAACACCAAGAACAACCTAAGAGCCCGATAAAATGTTTTTTTCATTCCCGTAAACGTGATCATGAGAGTCACAGTTATCTAGTTTTCCCCATCCACATCCACACGCCCACAAGGCGACGCTGTTTCGTTAGACGCTAGACGTGGCCACGCACACAAGTCCACTAAAACGAGCGATACGTTTACTTGTGGAGCTTGCGCTGGTAGAAGGCGAGCTCCTCGCCCTCGAGGACGTAACCGTCGCAGCGGCCGGATTGACCGGGACGGGAAGAGATGACGGCGTACAGACGACCGGCCTCGAACTGCTTCTCGAGGGCGTTCTCGACCTTGCCCTCGGCGGCGAAGCGCTCAGCCTGCTTCTTCTCGACGGACTTGGACTTCTTGGTCTCCTCCTCCTTGACACCAGCGGCGGCCTGCTGCTTCTGCTGGCGGCGACGGCCGAGGTTCTGGCCGTAGTGAGCCTCGTACCACTGACGGAAGGGGGCGGCGTCGATCTGGACGACGGCGGACTTGGTCAGGGTGTTTGTGCGGACGAGCTCGTTGTTGGAGGGGTGGTAGGCGACGCCGATAACGCGGGTCTTGCGGGTGCAGCCCTCGGAGGCCCAGGCGAAGTTACCGGAGTCGAGGCGGAGGGCACGGTACTTGTGGTTGCCGCCGCGGGTGCGGACGGTGTGAACTCGCTTGGGGCCGATACGGGTGTTGGCACCCTGGCGACCGGCCTCGAAAGCGCGCTTCTTCCCTGTTGAGCAGAAAGGTCAGAACGCATGCTTGATAAGAGCATACGGGCTTTCGATTGTTTACGCACGGTAGTAGGCACGCTTGGCACCGGAAGCGGAGCGCTTGTGGCGGGAATCTCTCGAGATACCCATGATTGCTTATGCTGTTCATGAGAAGATGTTAGCCTTGTGTTCTAATAGGATGAGTTCGTAGACGAGAAACATAAAAAAAAGCTTCGTGATGGCGAAAGGTCTCGAAGAGGGGCGGTGATGCTGAAAACTGGGAGAGGATGCGAAGCATTTCTTCAATGCCCACTAGAGAGATATCGCGAAATGCCTTTTCTTGCGCTGACGAGGGGAGAGCCAGGGAAGAGATTGGAAGATCGTGGGATACCGTCGTCGAGCGGGTATTTTTGAATTTACTCCTTCGTCCCGGTAACTAACCTGATGGTTCCTCAGGAGGCAATCGACTGGTGGCTGGCCGGCGTTGGGTGGTTGACTGTCGAGGTTGTCGGGAGATGAACTTTTTTCGGGAGGTTGTGAGATTCGAGGAACAGCACCCGGCAAATTTGGAGTTTGTGCGGGCTCGCTAACCCCACTGGCAAAGTTGGGAGAAGTGCACGGTCCAGCCTAGGGCAAGCTTTGGGCCTGAGGCAAAAGGAAATCAGCAGTTTTCATTGAGCAACTATGATTGGTGGCGGTACTAGGTGGGGCGTTCGGTGAAGGAATCTGACCGAGATCAACTCACCGAGGGTCTTTGTATCTGTTCTGGACACCTTTCTTTCCTGGGCTGCATCTTCAACCGCCTATTGGTATTCTGTCGAAAATTGGCACCGAAGGATTTATAACGGACGAGTTGTTTGGAATTTTCTTGCCTCCCAACTCTATCCGTCATATGAAAGGGAGCAATCTCACACTCGATAATTGCCACTGGAGCCACAACTAATCACAGTCGCTGGATGAGTAGCTGGATGTAGCTAGCTGTATCAACACATCATTCTAGAGCTAGTTTCCGGTAAAATCGATCAGGGATACGCAATCCCCCCGGCTCAATTCCAAGGGATCCTTCTATACTTCGATCAAGAGATCCCAGTGTTGAATTTGCTCTCCAAGTGCACCCCATGGCTCACATATAGCCTCTCGGAGACGGGTGGCACGAGCATGGGAAGGCCGGGTGAAGAAGAGAAGATTTTTTGGGATCAATTTGGCAACGTTTAGGCTGTTCTTGAGAAAACATTGTCAAAGTCCGAAGGCTGTTAAACTGCGACTTTCTATCGCTACCAACGTCCGGCGTCTTTTTCAGTATGCGCGCAGGGGAGCTTCGGATTGTGATTCCTGCCGAGACGGATATACCATGAAGCCAGGTAGCCGTGATAGTAAAGCCATGTACAAGACCGTGAGAGAAAGGTAGAGCAGCTAGCAGAGGACCAGCGTTACTAATCCGACTTTTCGTCGAGTTCCAGACTCAACCAAGCCTGAGGCTTAACACGTTTCCAGACATTCAAGAATCCGATTATCGTATGTCGAATTTCCCATATGCGATATGGATAATTTCAAAAGACGTACTCCTGGGACCTTGGTGATCGGCACCTGACTTTGCATCTGCATATGATCACCTCGCTATCGCGCAACCCCTATATCTAAAGCAGCAAGAGAGGAAGGTTTGCATTGGCATCTCACCAATCCTCATTCACTTCTGTCAAACTTCTGTCAAACATGATCAAACATAACAGCAGGGTGAACTCTACTACAGTTGTGCATCCCCATTCCATTTTCATCTTTCTTTGACCAAGAGACTCGCGAATTTTCCCTATCGAAGAAGATGTAGTGGGTGAAAGGCGAAGCTCATTTCAACTGTAACTCCCAAAGACGAGAGTTCAAAAGCCGACGCCCATCAGGTCCGGGATGTACTCTGTAACGGTCGATGGACGAAGCCTCCCACGTCGGGTCTCGCGGCATAACCGGCCTTTATGTGCTCTTTGTCTTTAACAACCCTCCCCGCTTGGGAAGTCGAGTCTCTCGAGCATAGACTGTGTCAGGAAGAGACGCACTGCTGGCGGCAGCTCTTGACAGCCTCTTGAACATCCGAATCGTTTGGGATACTCCGCCAATGCCCCATGCAGATTCCGTATCACCAAGTACCAGGCATGTCGAGAGACAGGCAAAAATCGCCGAGCCAGAAACACCATGAATCGAAACTTACGAAATTGCGAAGAAGTGAATTGGACCCTTCTGGTGAAGGCATCGTATTGCGCAGGGATCTCTTAAAATAGGGGCCGGAGGCAGTCAAACTTGACATGCCTCTATGCCAAATGCTTGTATTTTATATACATTAATGTAGCCGCCGAAGCTCTTCCCGCGGCATGCGTATGTACCGCTAATAGGCCATCAAGAAGCCTGCCCCAATCTTCGTCTCTCGATGTCGTGATTAGT
This sequence comes from Colletotrichum orchidophilum, assembly GCF_001831195.1. Taxonomy (NCBI): domain Eukaryota; kingdom Fungi; phylum Ascomycota; class Sordariomycetes; order Glomerellales; family Glomerellaceae; genus Colletotrichum; species Colletotrichum orchidophilum. The sequence continues at coordinate 6,907 of NW_019173081.1, forward strand.
CATTGGATATCCATCCTGTACCATCGCGGATGTTTCCTCTGCTTTTCCGCCTGGCCATTGGCCGACCCGCAGGGAAGTATGGATCTTCCATCACGTATTGTGACGGTGTCATATGTAGATGTGATGACGGAATGTCGTTCTTCACCTTGATGATCCCCATCTCCACACTATGTGCTGACGAGGGCTTGTCGAGATCTAGGGGTAGAATATTCTCCATGCTCTCGGTGGTCGTGCGTGTCGAAGTTCCATAGGAACTGGAGCTAACATAGAGCTTCCCGCCAGCTTCCCCTTGCGTTGCGCGTGCATACGCGTTTTGCCCCATGTATGGCTTCGAACCGCCTATGGTCGTTCGCTGATCGGGATAGTACACTTTGGAATATTTGCCAGTCGATAACCCGAGAGCTTTGTTGAGGGCGGGGAAACGGGATATCAACGGTCGTAACGATGGAACGCCGGAGCAAATGATCAAGGCACAGACTTCGACTTCCGACCAGAGTAGGGGGTCGGCGACCAAGACTACGAGGGTCAGTCGCGAACTCATGTGAACGACTGAATAACTTACACGTGACATCGCGGTCAAAAGCGCTGATGTAGCTCACTCTGATAACGGAAATGACGCACACCCTGTGGCTGTTAATTACTTGTCTGACAGGGAGAAGCTGTTCATGAGGGCTCACAGTAAACCCAGGGATAACATGACGATGACTCCAATGCGCTTTGCTATCGATAGTTGTAGTTTCCAGACAGTTGGAATTGGCTGAATGAACAACACTAAGTCTGTCAATAGCTTGATGGCGAACTGTCTCCTCAAGTTAGCTGGCTGGCAAACACAACTTTGTTTTTCTTTTCCTCCAAAGAAAACCTACAGCAGAGTAGTAAAAAACGGTCAGGTCCAGACACGTTCCGGGTACGGATGGTGTCCAAGCTCTTTCGATGGGAGTGCATCTGAAGATGACAACGGCAGTCTCTTCAATGCCCTCTGCAAGCAGCAAGACGATAAGAAACTTGTTGACACGATGGTAGACCTGGTCAGGGAGCAGCCGAAGGTAAAGAATTGCAAACGATATTTTTACTGTCACGAACGCCCAGATGTATGTGAGCTGTGTGGCAACTTGGAACTACAGATGGTATGTCAGCCCGGTACGAGAAAAGTGTCTTTTGGTATTTTCTACCTTCAGAAATTCGGCAAAGTCTGTTTCCGAAACGTCTTGAAAATGAGATCCCAAGCCCACGCTAGTCACTATCAGAGGTCAGCTTGAAGGTCCTCTCTAACTTTTTGGACCGGCGGCAGCTAACTGGCAAGAATCGCACTGCATAGTGCCATGACAAGAACCTGTTCCTGTTTAGCAAAATCCTCCATACTGTTGTCGCGGCTTCATACCCAGCTGATGATCACAAGTGCTACATTTGGTCAGCCTGGTCGCTTTACTAGATTATTTGTTGTCGGTACTCACTATCATCCCAGCCTAAGCTCCGTAGCAGGATACTTCGTACAAAGGTCCTCATCACGACTGTCAGCGTGATAAAGGTCATCAGCATGATGGTCACGCTCGCCGTTTGCGCGACCTTTGTGTCCGCCATATTTGCCAATGGTTACATTCAGGTCGAAGGTGCCTCCCGAAAGATCTCAGGACAGCGGGGGCGGAGTAGATATTCACAGTCCGAAGTAGAGGACCTAATTGAAGGGCGGCAGGATGAACCATGACTGATAGGTGTTCCCATACTTATGGACGTGCCTGATATAGCCCATCGAACGTTGATACATTGGACACATACTACGAATGAGGACCCAGTCCCGGCCCTTCCACTGCTGTCTGATCTCGTCAACGATGTGCCCGGACGACTTCGTCGACTTCGTCGAGATAATGTGAAAAAAGAGACGGACTGGGCGTTTAGGTCGGGGCTCGGGGTAATGCGTGTGCTGATAATGGGTGCGGATGGTCAACCGATCAGAGGCACGCTTCGTTGTGAACCGCGTTCGATACCAGCTGCCTGGGACGAGCATAGACTTTCCGCGGACGGCTTGGTAAAGGAATCTACTCGCGAGCCCCCTGTTTGGAGGTTAGACTTCCAACAGCCAAATTTCAAGTTCCAGAGCTGGTTGATCGCTGCAAGGAAAGTCGTCCAGAACACAAGGCTCTGCTGCAAGATGGCCCATGGATCTGTGACATCCAGTGGCGTGATTGGTAGGCGGAGACGCGAAGCCCAGCAGCTTGAATCCGTCGATGGGTCGCCCTTGCGGTTTTTCACAGGGGAATCCGGGGAAGATGAATCGGGTCGCCGGGCCTCGCTGCGTGGATTAGGTCATGCATGTGTCATGCAAATGCTGGCGAGCCGTGCTCTGCCCGTCAAGACAATCCAAAAGAGTTTCGAAAACATCTGGATTTGCCTGCCGAGAAATATAACCCTAATGACTCGTCCGACATGCGGCTAGCTGTCCACGCCCAAACCTGCCAGTCAGCTATAGCTTCAAACTCCAGTAAGGGCCTCATATAGCATGATGCCAGAGAAGTGTAAAAGCCATGCTCTTGTGATCCAAGCATCCAACCTAATTAGCTCTGTAGCATTCGCGAAGCCGTATGTTCGAAAGACTTGCCCAGGGAAGCTTGGCCAGGCCCAGCCGCTGTGGGCATTAGACGACAGAACACCGACCTCGTGGCAGCCTCTTCATAAGCCATGTTGGGAAGTTCTAGCGGCGAGGCCATTGGTCAAGCCCGTGTCACCCCATATTGGTCGTCTAAAACAACAGAAGGGCCACGAGCTGGCTATGACATACTTGTCTGTGCGGGTTTCTATACTCCGAATGAACCATTTACCAGTGATTTACTAGTTATGACCGGAACGACTAGTCAGGCAAACGATTCATCGTGGGTAGGTTGGTTTGTGTACGGAGACAACGTTGCCTCGTAACATCTCGGATCCGCATGGTTGAGGCACTTGCACTGCCTGGACCGCTGTGTGACGTGCCAGTCGATAACTTCTTGGCCATGATCTTGTGAGACATTTCGGTCTTCGTCCGCGGAGATTGCGAGCTTCGACGGCCGAACAACGGGGAACACGATGAGACTATTCTTCTAGTGGGGTAGACAACGGCATGTGGGAAAAGTGCGCTATCCGCCAAAGTCGCAGCGTGTTGTGTGGCAGAGGCATATCGTGTGCTCGGTTTCAGTAATCATACCGTGGGGAACCCCGATAGCTCGGGGCAGTCCCGACGTTCAGTGTGAGTGGGCGGGAGCCGAATAAGCGCCGTTGCGCCGGTATCGTCGTAACGGAAAAATAGAAGCAGTTCGAACACCCTCCCACAGGTTAAAAGACACGAAGGGGTAGCCTGTGTAGTAGCCACGACTTTGAATTCTGTGTTGTGTTTTCATTGGTGCATGCTCGGTAGACGAGAACGACGAGTGGCTTGAGAGGCTCAGCTTCTGCAAGGCGGCATATCTGACCCGCTGTTTACTTGTGGACGAAGCGAAACTCATCTGAAGTTTCGCGACAAGAAACGTCGCAGCTACTAAGATAGTCGCTGAGATCTCGTTTGGGCAGGCCTGACCCAATGGATCCAGGCGCCCGGGAAGCCATCATCCATGATAGAGCCGCCATGCAAGCGGGAAAGCCCTTTACCCTTCTACTGACAAGGTGCCGCTTGTTTGCGAAGCCGCACGTTGCGAGTTTGTCATGCTGCTGTCGACAGTGGTGGCGAGCCAAGGCGCCGGGCCATGAGTTACCTGGAGATATCTCGGCCGAACAGAAGCATTGGGAGGTTGAGGTACGTATCCACATGTTGAAGTCTCGGTCGAAAGTCAAAGTCATGGATGCCGGATGGATGGGACAAACACAACCATCAAATGCGATTGTCTGATGAGATGACAAGTCCCTCGACGCGAACCCAATTCCGCCTTGCCAGCGAAATTTTTGGGTTGCAAGTACAGGTAATCATCCGCAGACAATCGGCATCGCATTTTGAGTTTGCGGCAAGAGTGAGAAGGTTTGGGAAGATGCGAGAAAGACTGACGATGATCATCGAGAGGGAGTAGGCCATCCTCTGCCGGTTGGCTGCTGGATTGCGGCTGAGAGACCCTGAAAAGAAGGGTCCTCGGTTGTTGGTCTTCTTGTCTGTAGATGGTTGGTGATCATAAAGGCGACACAACAGATGACGTTGGCCAGAACAGTCCAGGAAATAATGTCAGTGCCAGCGAACTGATTGCCGAGGCCCGTCGACAGTCGATGCCATTCGCCAGCGGGACCAGACGCACACCTACCTTGACATCAAAACCGGGCAAGTTGTTCCTGTTGATGGCAGACAAAACGTCCTTTCCTCCATCCAATTTACAGGGGCGATTCAATCGTGACATCTGGGAAGGGCGAGTCTAATTTCGTGGACGGGAGAGGGACGATAGTGTTTTGAAGTTGTTCCAGAAGGAAAGAAGTTCGCGGTGGCCCCACCCACCGGTCCCTTCCTTCCCCAGAAATACCACCCTCATGCCGTCGGAGTCATTCCCGACGATCACCCTCTCCACCCACAGGGGTTCCTTCCGTCTTGCTGGAAAAGTGCCCGGTGAGGGACTTACACGATCGCGTTCTGCTGCCAGCACTCTGCATCGTCAAACCTCAACTTGCCTCATCACCACCTCCATTGGCTCCGCTTTGCCCTCGGGTTTCCCTCAGATCAATCCCAAAACGAAAAGATTGTATCCTTCCTTGGTATGTTCGAAGTTCCTACGGCAGAATCGCTGAGTGTCTTCTTTTAATCCGCGTAGACACTGACTTGTTTTGTTTTGGAGCAACACCTTTTGGCAATCCAAGTTCCTACGAACACCTATAACAAACGACACCTAACCACGCAAACTTACACCTACAACAATGAAACCTACACCTTGCATCGCGGCTTTTGCTGGCATTATCAGTTTTGCTGCCGCAGTCCCTCCCGCCTGTTTACTTGCAGCTTTGGGCCAGCAACGTAACCCTGCTTCGATTGATGACCTCTGCACCGATCTCATGCCCGCCATGCTCGGCAACTTGACAATCTCCTGCCAAAGCGCCAACCTCAAGGATGCCTATAATGCCTACGCATCCACGTGTATTGAAATTGGCGTCAAGGTTGACGATCTACCCTCAGCCTCGACCACAAGCGCCGCTGCTACCTCGACCCCGGGAGCTTCAGGTAACCCCAGTCCCGATGCTACCCCGACGCCGTCATCAGCCACCACGACGTAAGTAGTCTCTGCTGTTGGGTTACCATTGAAAACTCCAAACTGACACGCGGTAATAGCGATGGCCCTCAAGAATCAAAGCCTAGCGCTGCTGGCGCTATTGCTCCCCATGCGGTTCTCTTTACTGTTCTCGGGTTGTCTGCGACTGGCCTCGTCAGCATAGTATTCCTTTAGAGGACACCAAGCTGCGCAAAAAAAACGAGCGAGTGTTTGATAGTGGGATTCGGTACGGCCCCCGTGGTCAAACAGCACACGGATTTCTGGGCACCTGCCTAGCCAAACTATCGACAGATGAGTTATGGTAGAACAGGACACCAAAGTTGCTTTAAATTGAGGCGACAGGAAAAATCGGCAGTTGCCATAGCTAGCGGCGTTTCGGACACAAGGGACGGATGGTCACCTCATGAGAGCACTGGCGTTGAACGATAAGGCATGAGATTAAAGTTGAAATTTTACAAATTGGTATCTTTGCCCACTTTTCTATGTCTTACCAGACCTCTTTCTATGCAATTCTTTACTTCAGCGTAACCAGCTCTTCGGCGCTAGTCGGGTGAATGGCAACACAGCTGTCAAAGTCCTTCTTGGTCGCACCCATCTTCACAGCAACTCCGAAGCCTTGAAGCATCTCTCCGCTGCCAAGACCGGCAATGTGGAGACCAACGACCTTCTCCTCAGGGCCGGCAACAACAAGCTTATACGCGGTGGGGCCCTTCTCTTCAGGCTCCATCATGGCGTAGTACATGGCAGTGAAGCTGGTCTTGTAAACCTTGATGTTGTCCTTACCAAACTTCTCAATGGCCTGGGGCTCAGTCAGGCCGATGCTGCCGACCTCGGGGTGAGAGAAGACAACGGACGGGATGTTGGAGTAATCCAGATGAGCCTTGGCGTACTCGGCGCCGCCAAATAGGCGCTCGGCCAGACGACGGCCAGCAGCAATAGCGACAGGGGTCAGCTCAACCTGGCCGGTAACATCACCGAGGGCGTAGATGTTGTCGATATTGGTGTTTTGATACTCGTCAACGGGAATGTGGCCCTTCTCATTCAACTTGAGTCCAATCTCCTCAAGGCCAATATCCTTAGTTGCCGGCGTGCGGCCAATGGCCCAAATGAGGTGGTCGAACCCGCCCTCGGACGTTTCTTTTCCGTCAGCATCTTTGTAGGTGACGGTGAGCTTGCCGTCGGCGTCCTTCTCGACCTTTGTCGGCTGCGACCTTTTGTGCAGGTTGACGCCCAGGCGCTCGTACTCCTTGGTGACGGTCTCCTGAATGAGGGGGTCAAAGGAGCGTAGGAAGGTATCGTGGCGGATAAAGAGGTGGGTTTCTGTGCCGAGGGCGTTGAACATGCCGGCGAACTCGACGGCGATGTACCCCGCACCGACGAGGGCGACCTTCTTGGGCTGCTTGTCAATGTCGAAGAAGCCATCAGAGTTTGTGCCGAGCTCGGAGCCGGGAATGGTGGGCGGGATGGTGGGGTTGCCGCCCACGGCGATGAGGATCTTTTTCGCCTTCACAAGGGCTTTGGTGCCGTCGTCGAGGGTGACCTCGGCCTCGTTGCGGGAGGTGAGCTTGGCCCAGCCGTGGAGGTACTCAACGTTGTCGTTCTTGAGGTTGCGTTCGTAGATACCGTTTAGGCGCTTAATGTAGGCGTCGCGCTTCGTCTTGAAGGTGAGCCAGTCGAAGGGGGCGGTCTCGCTGACGGAGAAGCCGTAGGATTTAGCCTGGTGGATCGTCTCTGCAATGGCGGCGGCGTTGAACGTAACCTTTTTCGGGACGCATCTGTAGCACGGAGAGAGAAAGGTTGTTAGCACATTGTTTGCCTACTCGTTTTGTCTCCTCGAAGGGGTAGAGGGAAAGAGGAGGAAGAGGAAGAGGAGGAGGAGGGGTGTGAAGGGAGGGGACTCACCCCACGTTCACGCAGGTTCCTCCCAGCCTGGCGCCCTCGACAATGAGGGCCTTTGCGCCGAACTGGCCGCAGGCTTTGCGTGCTGAGGCGAGACCGCCGCTGCCGCCGCCGATGACGAGGTAGTCGGTCTCCTTGGTGATGGGAGCCATAGTGCGCGCTGTGGAAGAGAGGTGCCTCTGTATGGATGCGAGTCGAAGGGGTGCTGGTGTTGCTGCTGCTCGTGATGCTGCAACGGTAGATGCGCGGTAGATGGCTTGCATGGAGGAGTTGGGTCGGGCAGCGGGGGAGGAAACAGAGAGGAGGGGGAGGGGGAAGAGAAGAGTAAATAGAATTCCGATATGCACAGTGGTGGGGTCGAGTAGAGTGACGTCTTATATGCTTCTAGATGTGCGACCTCGCGCTACCCAAGGTATCTGACAAATGCAGCCGCGGTAAGACAGACGCGGAAGGCATGTGGTGGGATGGGAGCTGATGTAAGTTTTTTTCCACTTCTTTTTGGTGTCCCTAATCCAATCTGGAGGGTAACCTCGGCGGCGGCGCTGTTGTGTTTGCTCGGCGATTCGGGGAGCGTATGATTGGGATCTCAAATCGGCATATGGGGGCGCGCGACGTCAGGGTATTCCTAATGGCTGCTCTAATAGCAGATCGATGGATGTGTGTGTAGTTTTGTGATGGTGCTGTCCAAAAGCGTTGTCGAACAGAAAATGGACATGCACGGGGATGAATCATCACCAATCAAGTAAGCTAGGTAGGTAGGTAGGTACCTTACCTATCTAGGGCGCCCAACCCATGTCTACCTAAGGAGAAAGGTCCCCGCTGGAGAAAGCCATGGAATTCGGTGATAAGTAAGCACCCTACAGACGCAGTCTGGCCTGGCTTTTCTCGAGGTCCAATCTCGAATGATGGAACGGGAAGAAAATTCCAGACCCGTCAGCAGCGCATTTGACAAATTGACGTACACAGGGGGATATTCCAAATGCAACCCCGTTCGTTCGACCTGACCTCTGCCGAGGTATTACGTAGGAACTTGACTTCACGACTGTCCCCGTCCTCGCCCCCCGGCGCGGGAGCTAAGCCAGGAGCTTCGGTGGGGGAAACATGACTTCGTAGCTCTACAATTTTGGGAAATCACTACCTTACATGCATGCCTTAGGTAGACAGCCTAGCTAGCATAGGTATCGTTTCTAGACGACTTCTTCAGTCTGAGAACTGGCACCCATGGTAACAGGCCCATTGCATGCAGACGTCATGAATATTGCTGGTTCTGGCCTTTTGTGCAACCTCTTATTTGCATCTTTGACCTCAACTAAAGCTTGTTGCCTGCTTCGGAGCATCCTGGCCAAAGGAGTGAGATCTATGCAAGTAAGCCTAGGTCTTACAATAACGAAAACTGCACTAGATGTGAACAACACAGCCCCCTCACTAAGTCCCGCATGTTTCTTCTGTAAGCAAGGTCTAGCGTGTGTCTCATCAATCATTTATTTCGTCGCATCCACGTGCCGCTCGGCAGCATCTTCCAGGGTATCATATTTGACCAGAACCGTCCCCAATCTCAGTATTCGTCGTAATAACCTTCGTACTGGCCATGCTCGGCCTGCGTACTAACCCATTCCTCATCAGCCAAGCCGCGCATCATCCGCCTCTGGAGAGCCTGGGCATCTTTATGCCAGTCGCAGGCAAAGTCGCACTTGGGTGTCTCGCTCTCGCCGAAATATCTGCAAATCTGCGCGTGCCGGCAGGCCGTTGTATCTTCGCAATAAAGAGCAAGCTTCTGCAGGCTTTTGGCCTGAGCCTCCCAATTCGATCCGTCGCGGTTCCCTTTCCTGATCATGCTCTGCACGCGTTGCAGGTCTTCTCGACTGTAATACAGAAAACAGAAACTTGCGTTTCCGTCTCTGCCTGCGCGACCTGCCTCCTGGTAGTAGCCCTCAAATGACTTGGGTAACCGCCAGTGTACAACAAACCGGACATTGTTCTTGTCAATACCCATGCCAAAGGCTGTGGTGGCCACAATGATATCATAGCCAGGCTCGTTGTTTACCCAGCGGGCCAACGTCTGTTCTTTCTTTTCCTTGGTCAGTTTCGCGTGGAAGGGCAATGCGCCTACTCCTTCATCTCTGAGTGCCGCGGCGAGTGACTCGCACTCATCCCGTGATATCGTGTATATGATTCCAGAGACATTGTCGAGCCGCTCTCCGGTAGCCTCCAATTCTGACTTGCGTGGCTCTGTTTTCCTCCTTTCGTACACGCTACGTATCCAAGCTAGGAAATTAGATAGGCGGTTGTCGTCCTGGTCTTTGGTGTACCGTATCTCAATGTGTAGATTGGGCCGATGAGCGGTCATGACAAAGCTTTTCAGTCTCTCGGGTTGGTCCAGGAGACCAAGGGTCTTTAGCAAGTCTTGACGAACCGTCGGATTCGCCGTTGCCGTCAAGCACATGATGGGTACCTTGGGAAATGTCTCTCGAAACCAAGACAGCTTCTTGAAGTCTTTCCGAAAGTCGTGACCCCATTCCGAGATGCAATGAGCCTCGTCGACTGCAATGCGTGCCAACTCACACTGTTCGTGAACTAGTTGGATGCGTCTTCTAAAGGAGTCCCCCGAGCATAGCTCCGGTGTCACGTAGAGTAGTCTGGTTCGCGGGTGGCCACTAGCCAGGTCCTGATTGATGCGATCCCTTTCAGCGGGCGGCGTGTTGCTATTGAGGGAGCTGGCGTCGATGCCCGCCGATCGCAGTGCTTCAACCTGATTCATCTGACGGAGCTGTCAGTTGTCGCGCTTGAGTAAGGCTGCAAGGGATACCCCTGACCATGAGACTGAGCAGTGGCGAAACCACTATGGTGACTGCCGCAGCGAAATCACGTTAGTTGACGACGACGCGTGCATGCGAGCTCGGAGCAGTTTCGGGTACTCACTCCCATGGTCAATGCAGGCAGGGAGTTGGAAGCAAAGACTTTTGCCGAACGACGTCGCGGCCTGAACGAAGACGTCGTGGCCGTCTAGGGCGGCAAAGATGATTTCACGTTGTTGGGGCCTGCAACAGATTCGTCAGTCACCATTGCGTGACCGAGGGTATGTCCCTTTGGTGCAGCTTGTGAACTCGGCGATGGGATGAGGGAACCTTCCTCACCTGAAGGTCGACTTGTTGAACTGGCGTCTGAGAGTGAAGTCTATGTCAACGCATGAGTTGGAGCGCGACAGAGGAGGCATGACGACGATGCGTTGTCGAGAGTTGATGAGGGGCCGTCTTGACGTGAACAAGATGGTGTCCAGTCTCGATAGGGTTACGCTTGGTCGAGCTTCTGGATTGCTTCTATTGCAGGGTGTGGAAGCATAAGGTTGCAACTTGCACTAGACCGAGAAGAGGGCCCGGATGTGGTCATGTTCGAGCTCGGGTCCGGAGATGGCCCGTCAGGACTCAGATTGGTGGGCCTTGGTGGGCCTTGGACAGCCGGCTTGTCCGAATGCCTCCAGACGGGAAGCGGAGGAGAGGATGGAGATGGAGATGGAGAAGGTCCGAGGGGTTCTGAATGGGTGTGCACAGGCAGGCCGCAATCCGGTCGATTGGGGTGACGTGAGAGTTCTGAAATATTTTGACAGATGTAGTCCGAGTGACTGGTGTGGCTGTGCAGCTTTACGGCAGACATGAAAGAGAGTCGAGACAGCAAGGCCATGGAGAGATGCAGACCGGGTTCATGGAACGAAGCGACGAACAGACAGCAGATTCAGAATGGACCCCAGGGCTGGCCAATGGTATCAAGGCCTGAGGCTGCATGGTTGGGGGATGTTACTTTCCAGGTACCTCATGCTGTCGAGGCAGTCGCGGTACATTGAGAGACCGGAAGGAGGCAGAAGTGTCCGTGGCCCGGTAAAGTAGGTAGCTGATGAGGTGGAAAAGAGAAGCACACAAAGAATGTTGCCCTGAGCCTTTCGGTTGGCATTCCTTTTTCTCCACCTGGTTCGTGAGGAACAGAGACAACTACAGGCAGGAGGCGCCTCGACCAGAACACGGAGCAGATAAGGTAAGAAGGGTGACCTTTGCCGCCGTGGATACAGAGTCCTCCTTATGCTTTTTGCGGAATTATTATGAGGCGATTCGAGGGGTCATGTTTGCAAAGGCAGAGACAAAAAGAGAAACAAGCAGCAAGTCCCCAGTCTCCAGACCGACCTTCTCGGCCATTTCCTATTTTGGTGAGCTTCGCAAACGATGCTCTGCTGTCAACATTGCGCAACCCGGGCCACCCCTTCCCGCCCAGCTGGGACACGGGGGACCGCTAGGGCTACCTAGGAGAAGGAGGGGGGAGAGACTGTACACCTCAAGAATGATCAAGGTAGTTGGCAGGAATAGTGGCCGGCGGGATACCTACGCTACCTCTTTGTCGACCCAAGGCCAGCATCGGTAAGGTCATAGACGGCGCATTGTGCAGCGGGCGCTCTTTTCCCAAGCGGTGAAAGTTCTCCCAATGTGGGCTCGCTCCGGCGAGGCGTCAGTGTTACGGACTAGGGGTCATTGCTTGCTGACTCAGGACCACGGTGTGATGAATCGCACACAAATTATATGGCACGGTGTCGAGGTGTCTTCAGGTAGGTGACCTCTCTGGTAAGGAGGAAGAGTTGGGTGGGAACGGCGGTCTTCACGGTCGTGGTCGAGAGAACAATATCAAGGTAGAATAGAACCCCGTACTTATTCACAGTAAGCCTCGCCTTTGGATTCTTTGGATTGACGTCCGGCGGGATGTCTGACAGGCCGTTGGAACACACGGCCCCAGATCTACAAGAGGAGTCTTACCGGTAACTGGGCTTACACGTCGTCGATGCAGATTCACATGCAGATGCTTACAGGAGCGTAACCCGATCACCGTATCGATGCGCCCACTAGCCCGCCACGGATACATGCGTGCGAAACCATGCTGTACTGGAGCATTCTGCTCTCGCCATCGCTTCTCGGGTTTCGTAGATTGATACGAACTATCCCGACGCTGTAACACCCTAGTAACGAACTGGATGTGTTCGTTTCCATTTGCTTTCAGGCTAGCCTGTTGCGCCTCTAACTTCAGAGTTTATCTCACCAACAAAACTTGGCCGCCAAGGATCACTCGAGGGCGAGATTGATAGCGGGTGAATGTGGGGTCAAATGGAAACTGAGAAGGAAGCAGGGTGCGAAGTAATGTAGAAGTATCCGTCAATGGAGGCATGGGAATATGATTCAACAGAGTACCTTGCCTTGCGCCAAAATACTGGGGTAGGAGAATCTACCTTATTGTAGAAACCGCGTGGGAGGTTGCATGGAATGCAACGCTGGCACGGAAGACTTTTCTTCTCCAAACCTGCGTTTCCCTGCATGTCTGTTTCTCGCTCTCCCTTCGCTAAATACTCCCAGGGGCTGGGAGTTTGGGTGAGCTTCCTGGTCGTTTCCCGTTTGAACTGTTCTAGACCAGCCAGCGGCAGGCCGCCAGTGCCGCACCTGTCTTGCCAAGAGTCCCAGTCATTCTCGTACTGTGTCCAGAGTATCCATCCGTACGGAGAGGGGGTATTGAAAAGAGGTATGAATCCTGGTAGGGCGATACATGGTCTGCACAGTCTGCCACAATCAGAAGTTGTGGTGTTTCTCGGCGTGACATGAATCCGCAGCAGATTCGTTGGTCGAGGAGAGTCTGAGAGTCTGGAACAGTTCTCAGTCCTGGATGCCGATCGTGGTGTGTGTGGTCCATGTGTACTTCGTATTTGTGTGAGCCGCATGATGCCTTACTTCAAACGAGGCGTGTCATGTTGATGCCCAAGTCGACCGTGTCGTCAGTAAAGGTTTTGTTGAGGGGGCGGTGGGAACAACGTGCAGCAAAGTACAGGAAGTCGAGGGAATATGTCGATAGTCCTGTCAAACTGTCATATGCTGCCAAAAGGGTTGGTCAAGTCCTCCCGTCCGTCACTCGGTCCGCATCTGCAGCACTGTGCGACGTGCGAGATCTGGGGGAGGAAGAAACGTCACCTTACCGCGAGCCGCGATGCGTCAACTTGGGAAGAGGCGAGGTGCCTTGCGTTTTTGCGGCGCGCTACGGAGGCACAAGGGGTACAGATACTTTGGAGAGGTATCCGTACCTTCCATTGGAGAGGCGTTTTGGGGCCTTGGTCTGGGTACTTGATCCACGCCCCCTCCTTCTTGTCTCCCGCTAGGTACCCGCCTTTTCCTTGTCCCTTTTATTTTCTCTGCTTCCATCTTTTCCTTTTCCCTCCTGCCAGTGCTCAGTGTCCCAGATTCCAGCCAGTCGCGTGCTCTTCCTTTCGAGTGCCATACAACAGCTCTCTCCAAGACTTGAGTGTTGATTGCCCTTCTTATTGGCCTATTCATAATGGCATCTACAAGCACAAGCCTCTGCAAGTCTGTTGTAGCCAGCAGTCTGTGCGCCCAGCTTCAACCCCCAAAAGGGACCCCCAAAGTATGAAGCAGCGTCACTTGCCTTAGCAGAGAACGGGAGAGCTTCTGCTCGCCCTACCTAGCCCGGAGTAAGGTACTCCATGTGCGCATGTGAGGCCCAGGAAGTGCCTGCAGCTTGCCCTGCCGTGCCTGCTTATCTTTACCAAGACTGGTGCCAGAAATGGAAAGAAGCCGTCCCACCGTGGTCCACTCGCCGCCCCCTTTTCGGGCTTCCCTCCCGTCCAACTGACTGAGATCTGGTCCCCCATTCTCCTCGCCTTCTGCGGTCGAGGGAGATACAATAACGTTTCTCTCATCGACTCTCTTACTGGCTTACTAGCCCCGACCCCAGAGAAGACAGCGGAGGGCGTGCGGCTCCGACCCTAGACTTCCCAAGGGGGCGTGAAGCCAACGGATGACAACAGCGACCGTGTACCGTATCCCATAGACCTCGAAATAATCCTCATCCCTTCTCCCCAAATGCCCATCCACCTCTACCTCCTAAAAGAAGCTCCGGTTGGCAACATGACAGTTTCATCGTAGCACAACCTGACAATATCCCCACTAATATTTTTTGTTTCTGTCGCGTCCAACGTTCCTGCCTTCACAGTCTTCTGTTCCTTTTCTATTTTGCTTCCAAGGAAACACCCATCCGGGCAACAAGACAGCCAGGAAAAGGAAAGGGCACCCGCGTACCCAACCTGCCAATTTTTAGCTGCCTTTTTTTCCCCCTCCCCTTTTGCCGACGGCCATCAACAAGTTGGGGTGCAACCACCTTTTTGCCATCGTCGCCATCTCGACAGAATACCTACCCATTATCTCCAACTAGCAACCCGGATTGCAGCCATTCGAGGAAGCGAACTTTGCCTCACCCGCGCTTGCAGGATTTGTACCTGTCTGTAACTTACCCCCGTCCGTCTGGCTACCTTAGTTAGCTGTGCGAGGTGTGCCGAGACCAACTACTCTGGACCGCGCTTGGGAAGCTCGGCTCCATCTTCGGTCGCTCGTCCCCGGCTGGCGACTTCCTCCTAAATCGCACAACTCTGCCTCCACCTCCTTCTTCCTCTACACCTACCCCGACCTTCCTCATTTTGCCCGCAAAAACATCACTGCTCCCACCGATCTCGTCGCGTCCTACTCCAACGAATGTACGACCCTTCATAATGATCTCGCGCGTCTTGCAGCTCAGACTGTCCTGTTCCAAAAGTCCATTGGCTTAAACTCCCGACTTCCGTCTCCAATTGTTTGAGGATCTCGACCAACCCACGGCCGGCCAACAACCATTCAGAGGGGACCCTGAAACGCTGCAGTCGACCCAAACCTTCGAGTCTGCGACAACGATAGAAAATCGTCTCTCTTCGCCCTCCCATTCCCCTTTCGTCGATCGCCTGCAATTCATCATGGTTGAACGAATGGAACGGCCAGACAGGCCATCGGGGCCGCCCATGCCTCGCGGCTTGCCTGAGAATCCCGCCCAAGGTCGACGACAACTCCAAAAAGATGCCGCGCTCGGCAATATTCCTCCGCCGCCTCCCCTTCCGCCGATGCCCAAAGATCTCCGAAATCTGTCGACCGGAGCGAGCCTCTCGGCCTCGTCGCCCATGACCTCGGCCCAGGTCATTGCTCTTGCCCGCGATGCAATGCAGAGCGCCCTCCACGAAAATGAGTCTCAGGCCGCCGAAGCGAGTGCCGTGAGCAACGAACTGAAACCCGGCGTCACCATCGACTTGAGCCGCAAGGGTATACAGAAACTCCCAGACGAGGTTGTTGATATTATCAAGAATGAGCTGGAGCGGTTCGTACAACTCGCACACCTTCTTTCCTGGTCGGGCTGTAACTCTAACGCGCTTTTCTAGCCTTGCCCTTTCGCACAACCAGGTCAATTCCTTCCCGGCTCGTTTCTCCGAATGTACATCTCTACGATACTTGAACGTGCGGAACAATCAGATCAGAGAGTTCCCACTGCCGGTTAGTACTTTTCGAATACTTATACGATAGTAGGGTTGTAGCAGACTCTGACCGATACCCTAGCTCTGCGATCTGAGATCGCTCGAGATCCTCGACCTGAGCAAAAATAAGCTGCGAGCTCTGCCTCCTGATATTGTCAAGCTTGCTTCTTTAAAAGTCTTCTCCGTCCAGAAAAACCGAATAGAGGAGTTGCCAGTAGCTCTGTCCGATATGGTTTCATTGCAGGTGCTCAAGTTTGATGGCAATCCCATCACCTTCCCCCCCCGCGAGGTTCTGCAGGTGCAAGCAAGCAGTCCGCCAAACGAGGGCTACCTGAAAGAAAGCGAAGTCACTGAGGTAGCCGTCACTGCACACATCAAGCGCTTTCTAAGACAGCATGCCATGAACGGCCGTGCAGAGTCAGACACAGCTGGTGAAGAATCCAGCGAAGGTGTGGAAACCCCACGCATGCCACCTATCAAGCGAGTTGTCAGCGGCCGGTTCCCGATCAAAGTCAATGGTACCGATGTGCCTGATCTTCGATCCCCGAACCTGATCCGGCCTCCTCCGATTCCGAATCGGTCGCACTACCGAGGCTTGTCTCAGCAGAACACGGCCGTCCGCCGCCCGGGTGTTATGCCGCTGACCATAGGAAATGTCAATGAGCGCCTCAGAAGCAACTCAGAGACGTTGTTGCAGGCAACTCGTGGAGAACGCCCCGAATCTCGTGCCAGACGCATGGGCGTAGTATCTCAGAAGGCTACTCAGCTCGGCACCTTGGACGAGACCCAGGCCAACAACCGCTTCAGTCACTACAGAGGTCTGAGCCATGGTAGTGCCATGCAGCCACCTCCCCCAAGCATGTCGGTCAAGAGCCCCAACAGCCCGGCAGAGCCTTTCCTCCAGCGCCCGATTTATGTCAGAAGACTCTCGGTTCTCCCCGAACGCAGACGCGAGTCTAAGTTCTACGACCCTATTCTCGAGGCCGCCAAGGGTATTCTCTATGCAGTCTTCCAGATTCATCCCATGATCCAGATGCTCATGAGTTTGACGAGCGATGGCTCTTCTAAGAGATCCAGCCTCGAAATCGTCTTTTACAACACGAATTCGCACGTGGAGGAACTGGAGCAAGAAATTCAGAAGCATGACCCTGCGGTGGTTGGAGATGAGATGGCGGGTCGTGAGAATGAGAACGTCCACCGAGCGTGCCAGACTCTAGTCGGAGCCTATACCCATGTCTGCACCCTTCTCGCCGGCAACATCGATTCCTTCATTGACAATGGAGATCCGCGCTACATACGCACCCTTCTGATGCTCATTTATAACAGCATCATGGAGATCAGATGCACTCTTGCTGCGTTGACACCGGAGGCTGGCCTGATCAAACCTCCCATGCGGGCCATGAATATGAGCGACACGATTAAACCCCACTCACGCGAGAACTCCATCACACCGACCGCTGAGCGGCTCGGACTGGCTCAGCGTCCCCGACCCGGCCCCATACTGCACAATCCGAGCAACCTCAGAGTTGCGACAGACGTACCCCTTCCATACTTGAATGGAATTAGCGGTATGAATGGCATGAACGGCATGAACGGTATGAACAGTATGAATGGAAATGTAGCGAGCCGTACAGCAACACTCACTTCCGCAACGCCTCGGTCAGGAGAGTCGTTTGCCTCAGCCTCATCTGGTGGCCGTGGCGTATCCGATTTCACCGAGGAAGACAGATACTTTGAGAAGATCTTCCTCTCCCTGCAGCGATCGTCAGAGCTCGTCATGAGGACTTTGCCCATGTTCCAGAACCATATGTCGGTCCTCGCGAAGAAGGCGATGGGACGTCGCGCACCCGAGCACGAAATGATGTGCTGGAAGGGTCTCATCAGCAGATGCGGCACGGCGGTGCAGCAAACGGAGATGCTGCGAAGCCGCCTGTCGCTGGTTAAGCTCAAGGAGCCCGGTGTTATGAGTCAACCAGCCTTCAGAAGCTTGATCAGCAACTTCATCGACTCGTGGGCGGAATTCGGTTCTCAAATCCGCTATGCGTTTAA
Source organism: Colletotrichum orchidophilum (assembly GCF_001831195.1). Taxonomy (NCBI): domain Eukaryota; kingdom Fungi; phylum Ascomycota; class Sordariomycetes; order Glomerellales; family Glomerellaceae; genus Colletotrichum; species Colletotrichum orchidophilum. The sequence continues at coordinate 24,427 of NW_019173081.1, forward strand.
TGAAATCAGTCTTCCGCCCGATACCAGGATTCGGCTTCGTCCTATTCAGCAGGCTATGAAGGAAGCAAGAGACACTATCCTTCAGTCGCCTTGGAGCTATTTATTGCGACAATCTTCAAATCCCAACACATTCAGCCCGAACGGCGGCCCTGGCTTGGCACCCATGCAGTTGCCAATGACACCTCAGAGTGCAGCTTTGGGTCCTGCTGTCCAGGCGACAGTTCCATCCACTCCGCAGAGTGCTTCCTTTGCGTCGGCTTTCAACGGCGGCGTCTTTGAGCGCGCGGATGCTCTCATATCTATGGGTGGCCTCTCAATGTCTCGAAACGGTACGATGACAAACAGCTCGGCCGCTAGTTTCACCATGTCTTCCATGTCATCGCTCTCATCGGACGGCGGAGCCATCACACCCTCATCAGTCATAAGCCCCAACGGCTTTGGCACTGGCCCGGTGCCACTGCGACTCAACGGGAGCAAAGTTGCCTTCTAGTCGAAGCGCAGAGCTACTACTCCTTGGATTCGCCGCATGTTTTTGGGCAAAAAGTACGGATCGAAATCGCAGTAGATCCATCTTGTTTTTTATACAGTGGTCTGGATGACCAACATACGCATTTTGTCTCCATCCTTCATTCACGCATAGCATTGGCGTCACGGTCGGACTCATTTACGAATGGTAGCCATACACTCATTGAGAAAGCACGTTTCTGGCCATTACAAAGGTCGAGGGGCGTATGTAATGTTATAGTCACGAAGCAAAGCTGATGCCATTTCCATGCATACAGGAATATGGAGAGCGCGGGCGCCAATGAAAAAGCCGCAACGAGTTCAAGTGCCACGGTTACACATGGACTGTCCCTGTTAGTTGTATTCGGGATTTGGCCTATTGGCAAATAGGCAAACATAACAAGCAAAATTCATCCTGAGATTGGTTTGGCGAATATGTGACTCTCATAATCTTGTCTCTCTCCTTTTCACTCTGACTACCAAGCTAGGACACATGAGGATAACATTCGCCGGTCTACATCACATACGACCACACCCACCGGAGAACTCGGGATCCCGTCCGCTCTCCCATCGATAAACCGGTGAGGGCCGGAGTAGTAGTTGGGTCGGAGACGACCAGCGAATGCCTGGTGTTGTATGTATTTTTGGTGATGCTCATTTCTTGGACCCATAGGACGAGAGATTGAGATCCAATGGTGTGCCCGCCCACCCTCGTTAGATACCTTGCGTGGTAGAGGCAGAAAAAGGATGCGTTCGAGTGCGAACAATTCACGAAGCTTCCTCGCCCGAGTCGCCAGTCCTACGCTTCTCTATGAGGCAGGAGCATCAGGTTTCTTCTCAACCTTGACGAACAAGTCCCGCTGCGTGTCGAGGTAATCAAAGGCCGTCAGGGATACGCCCAGGTGCCGGAGGATGCAGTACGCGGAGCCGAGGTGGAAGTGAAAGTTTGGGCAGGCATACTGGACGACGTACGAGTAGCCCGTGAAGCGGAAAGTGCCCATAGACTTCGTGTCCATGAGAACCTCTTCGTCTTCGCGGCCGTCCATGGAGGCCGGTTCGAGGGCGGCGAGGATGGAGATGGTGGCGTCGACGCGGGACTGGAGCTGTGGGAAGGTGGTCTCATCGTCGTGGAAGTAGGTGTCTTCTGTGCGAGCTACACGGGTGGCGAGAAATTTTGCCGTGTTGGAGATTGATTGGACTTGGTAGTCGAGGCTGTTTAGGTGGGGAGGTTGTGATGCTCAGCTGCCTAGGCAGTACAGACTTGGTCGGAAGGAAGCTTACCTTCGCATGTCTTCGATGAGTCTGAACTTGATCATCTCTTCTTGGTTGAGGCTCTTGGAAATACAGTGCTGTTCGGCTTTCGTGAGAATGACTTTCAGGTTGCCCAGGTATTTGAGCATCATGGGGATGGAGGCATTGTAGAGCGAGACCATGTTTGCGGTGTTGATTCGAGTGATTGCAAGCTTCACAAGTCTTTTTCTGGTTATGCAAATGAAATGTGAAGATGTGTAAAGACAGAAGACAGAGAGATGTAGGAGAAGAGTTGAGGAGTCCTTTTTATTCCCCATCATGTTCGATCTCAAGCAAGCTTTTCATTAATGCTAGGTCTGAAGTTGACGCTTTCTGCGTCAAGACGGCCGTGGCCTAGCTACTAGTCTCGACATTCTCAGGTCCGCATCATGCCAAAACGCCCGTTTGTGATCCGGCTACCGGCACCATGTCTCTAGACAGACGGAAGAGGATTTGCGATCCTCAAGTGCTGACGTGAGACTACAACAGAGATCAACTGTCTCATAGGAACCCGCATACCGCGACAGGGGTTTGATGCGTTCAAAGCTGGAAGTATTTAGATGAACACACTACAAGTCAATGTATCAGTGGACAAAGACGTCGTGGAGTTGTACTCCTCCCGAGACCAATCGGCCCCACTACCCCGCCATCTCATGCGGGGAGCTATCAGCCGATCCCGTCACATCCTCTGATTCGCCGTCACCACGACTTACCTGATCAAGGTAGGACTGGTGATTCTTCTAGTGTACCGTAGATCGCGTAGAGTCTCACAGGTGCAAAACTAGGCTACCCATCCCCCCGCCACCCGCAAATCGTCCTGCTTCTCATTCCACGCCTTGTTTCGGCGCTTTCTCATTTACACAACGCAACGCAAGGTGCACAAAAGAGCCAGTGCATGTGTGTAAGTGTGTGTGTGCGCGCGTATACCGTATCCAGTATCCACGAGAAGAAAAACCACACGCCGCCCCTCATGTTCGCCTCGCTATCGTCATCCTTGTCTGGGAGGAATCCGCCTGCGCCGGCGCCGACGTCATCCACGACTACCACAACGACGTCGCAAAACCTCAGCGTGTCCAGCGCGTCCCGCGCGCAGCACTCGCAGTCCTCCAACACCTCCGTCTCCGCCTCCGCCCCGCAGGCCCATCATCACCACGTTGTCGGCGCCGTCCAACAGCAACGACATGCACCGTTGGCCCCCGGCCCCGCCTCCTCGGCATCAGCCTCACCGCCGCCGCAGCAGCAGCTCCACCAGACCCTCCCCTCTGAAGACCAAGAGCAGCACATATCAGAAGCGCGCGCGGCGGTCGTGGCGTCCATTGGCAACATGCTCGACGGCGAGCTGCAGAGCCGCGCGCGGATGCTGCACGCCAACGCTGCAGCGCTGGACAAGCAGGAACGCGACGTCGTCCGGGCGACGGAGGCCCTGCGCAAGGAGAATGACAAGCTCGCCAAGTTCTCGGGGGACGCGGCGAGGCGGGTCAAGGAGCTGGGGAACGTGCAGAACTGGGCGGAGGTGCTGGAGCGGGATTTTTTGGTGCTGCAGGAGACGTTTCGGCTTGTCAGGGAGGGGAGCTGCGGGAGCGGGTGTGAGAGTTGCTGTGGGAGTGAGGGCAGTGGGAGCTGGAGCGGGAGCGAGGTCGGGGATGAGGATGAGAGAATGGGAGAGGACGGGCGTGGCGGTGCGAAGGAAGGGGAAGATGACAAGGGGAAGATGAAGCAGCAGCGCGATAAGCTTGTTGATATGGAGATTGATGGGTTGCATGAGGATTGTTCAGAGAGTCAGAGTCTGACCGAGGCTGAGTCGAGTACTGGGACGGATGGCCGGGCAAAGGAGTCCGAGACGACGTCAATTTCGACACTGTGATTTTTGTTTTTTTGGCGGTGGGGGCAGACATGATACCTTTTTCTCACGACTAAACGATGACGATGACCTATTTACGCAACGGACTGGAACACGACAACTAACTTGATGCTTGGAAACTTTCACCCTCCTCTTTTTTTTGGGGCCTTGCCGCTCTAAGTATCTTAGATTCATTTAAATACAAGTCAACCAGCACCATTTGCCATGATTCACTCGTGAAAGGAGTCGGCAGGGCAAGAAGAATGGTGCCACTGCGGCCAAGTTCGCGATCATATGCTAGACGTTCCGCAGCTTAGAAGATGCCAGGCAGCAGGACAAACGTCTTCTTCTTGTACGTCTCGGGGAACTCCTTGCGGTACGCTCGCTCCTTGCCCTTGGCCCACTGGGCCATTTGGGCGGCGCCGATGATGATGAAGACGGCAACGGCCCAGCTGCGGCTGGTGATGATTACGCCGATCCACGAGAGGATCTCGAACATGTAGTTGGGGCAGGTGACGAGAGAGAAGCCGTAGCCGCGGGGGATCTGGCGCTCGGTGCCGCCGCGGGAGCGCAAGCTGGCGAGGTTGAGGTGGACGATGGCGTTGGAGGCCTCGCCAAAGAGGAAGATGATTGTGCCGAGGACGTCGATTGCGTCGTTGCGGGCGAGGGCGGTGGGCGAAGAAGGGGAGTAGACGTGCCATGCGCTAAGAAGGCCGGCAAAGGCCCAGTAGAAGAAGGAGTTCTTGAAAATGTTGCGGAGGGGCATGGTGTTGGCCGAGAACTTGTGCACGAAGAGGGTCTCGTACTCGCGCTTCAGGAAGTGGCCGAGAAACATGGCGAGGGTGAGGAGCTGGGTCGGCGAGAGTGCCTTCTTGGCGCCTGGGCCCGAGTAGATGTAGGGGCGCAAGCCGACGAAGGCGAGGTGGATGAGAATGGGGCCGAGGTATTCGATCACGAAGACGGTGCTCCATGCCAATTGGGGACCTGAGTATATGGTATTAGTCCCGACTGCACGTGTGCGTCCTTTCTTGGAAGACGCGGTTCCAGGGGTTGGGTGCTGGAACGCAACGTACCGAGATCCTTTACCAACACCTGGCCGGCAGAGATAACAGCCTGCTCGGTGCTAATCTGCGCCTTGCGGTTCTTCAAAGTCTTCTGGGTCGAGGGGTCGAAAAGGCCAACGCGGTTAAAGTCGCTGAACCCGGCTTGGCGGGCAATGAGGTGCTTGACATCCTCGACAGTGGCATTGGCGGGGACCTCGATAGACTCGGGTAGCTTCTTGATCGGTTGCTTCGGTGCTGTGGGCATACGTATGTAAGTAATTTTCCCTAAATGCGTCTTAGAGTGCGCATTGCGAGGAATTACTTACAGCGATTGCTCAACTTGAGCGTAATATTAGCTGTCATGGCTGCTGGTTGTCCTGTGTGAGACGAGGGGTTGTCGCTGTGAAATTCAAACTGCACTTTTGTGACTGAGAAGCTTGGGAGAAGGGCTTCAACGGTGGTGGATTTTGGAGCAGTTGTTGAGAAGCTACTGCACGACCGCTCGATGTGCCTCGGGATGGGTGGGGTTCTGACGCATTGACATATTCGTCTCGTACCTTGTAGGTGCATAGTGCTCTTTCGTGCATGGAAGCCAAACACATCACTTTAAACGGCACGGACAACTAACATCATCTAGCCCTAGCCGCCTCAATGACAACCTCGTCGTTTTCGAGGCGCTGGTTGGCCCATATGGCTTTTTAATTCCAACCTCAGCCGCGCGGATGTTCAAATTTGTTTGCGGTTTGTTGCTTTCTCCTATGTATCTCAGGAGATCGCCCGAAGACTTTTAAGGATGGTGGGCTTCGAGAAGCATGTCAAAGCCGCTCGTACAGAATCCCTCCAAGGTTCTTGGGGGGAAAAAAGCATAAACTAACAATGAAGTCGGGAACCTTGATTGTCTTTCTATATCCTATCGTGCTGGATATTTGATACATTAAAGTGAAGAATCCTGTCTCCAGGCCCATTGGTGTTTCCATCAGCAACTATGTATCATGTATACAAGTCAAGTCTTTTCTAGGGCAGCTCGTTATGAGACTACTGCTCACCACGGACTTTGAAATATCACATCCCATCTGCAACACTCAAGGCTGATTAGACTGTTCAGGACAATCTCATTTCTACTGTTGCGTTACTCGTGGGTCCTGAAGACCAAGTACACTTATTATCCACCTCAGACCTAGGAATCCAGTGCATCAGAGACACAGGTCGAGGTTATGCTGCACCGCATGGTATGGGGTTTCTCTTGGCTTTGTCATGGCTTGTCTTCTCTTAGGCCCTTTTATGGTAACTTCATTTCCTGTCAGGAAAGCTTTGTAGACTACTCCCACAAAATAGTTGTTCGACGTTCTTTGTATTCGGCCGCAGTGAGAGATGGTTCTGAGGCAACAGGCATTGCACCTCCTTCAGAAGGTCCATAGCATCTGGGTTCCCAATGTGATTACTTTGCAAGTCGTACATGCAATTTTTGCGTGGTTGTTTTTCGTGGCCTCAAAATCACTGTTCAAAATTAGTCCAAGTACAACAGCTTGATTCCGGGCGTCTGGCCGGTCTGGTCCACCCAGAGTGAGCGCGGGACGGCTAGGGAGGTGCCTACCTTAGTCAAGGCGCTCCTCAAGGCGCTCCTATACCATGCCTCCCGACTCCCACTACACTGGACCACAGATGCTGCCTTCCTTTACCTCCATCTTCAATTATTACCCCCCCCCCACACCTCTCCCTCTCCTTCCGCCTCTACATTGTCCGTAATCCTCGCCGTCCTCGCCACCCCGTCCTAGTGGTTCGAGTGGTCTAACTTAGGAGAGTCAATACTCAATCACCTTCACTACTCATTCATTCATTTACGAAGTTTCGTCAATTCGATACTACATCACCTACTAGCACGATTAGATAACTTCCGTTCTCTGAACGTGGGCAAAATCCCTTTCCATTCGTTAAATCACTTACCAGCAAGCATGGCCTCACTGCAGGATCGCTCTCGCCCAACCACCGAAAACCAACCATTCTTCTCAGAACTCCTCGGGGCGACAGAAATGACCGGACAAGACGCCACCCCAGAGTTTCCCCCGGGACGTGCTCTCCATCTTTGGCATGTACAGAACTCTGCAGAGGCGAACAGCAGCATTATGCCTTCCAACCTCGAGGCACTCCTCCTGCAACGACAACGCAGTCGGAAAGACCAGCCAAAAGTCAGCGACGCCCCTACTTCTCCTACGGCCTCATCCAGCGCCAGTCAACACTCAACAGAGACATCATGTTCTGCTTTCGACGGCGTCGAGAATTGCAGAGACTACCACCATCCATCCAAGAACGGCATACCCCTCCGCGCGCCCACAGCTCCGGCGGCAGACCGAAGACGGCAGATCTCACTGCATTACGGCTCAGCCCATCATTTCAGCGACGACAACCGCCCCCCGCCGAACGCACCAACTGGCCCTGCAGCAGATCGAAGGCAAGCTGCGAAAGTTGCCACTGTACCCCATCAGACCGCACCTAGCCACTGTCAGTCTTTCACCTGGCGGAGTAGGCAGGCGGCGTTGACGGACAGGTTCAGAAAAGTACAGGCCGAAATGGAACGCCTTGGCTTCGGCAGGTCGCCTGCTGCCCCCGACACACCGGAGGAATACTTAAAAACTATTTTAGCTGAGAAAGAACGCCAAATACAACGAAAGGCTGCCTTGGTTCAGGCAATGAAAACGAAGAGAGAACAACAAAAGAGAGCACGACAGAAGGGCGCTAGCTCGGGTCATACTTCCGGCAATGAACCGGCTTCGGCTCAAGATCCGACTTCAGCGTACGAACCGATTTCAGGCCCAGAATTGACTTCAGCTAATTCCCATCCACTATATGGAGCTGATCGATGTTGGAACATTCAGTACACCGAGATGATGGACACACCACAGGACCACCATGCGGAATGGCCTACGCTGGCAATGTTCAAGGAAGCGGGCCGCAGGACTTTCGACAATCGATGCCTACCCCTTCCGAATCAGCACCATGTTCAAGACCAAGCATACATGCCACTTAGCGATGCGGCGTGGGAAGAGCGCGAATCTCTGAGTCACCAAGGAAATATCATTGACTTGGGCGAAATCAGCATTCTCTCACTAGCCGCTGGCACTGAGATCGAGACTGGTCCAGCGTGCGACATAGATTCCGAAAGTCTCAACGATTGGACTCGAGAGATCATCAACGAAATCGTCCTTGAGGGGGAGGACTGCGGGGTGACGACTGCGCACGAAAGCTAGGTAGGCATCGTTTTGAACAGGCGAAGAAAGAAATGCTGTCCAAATCAATCAGCGTTAAAAACAGGAAGAGGAGGTGGAATGAAGACAGGTTATATGGTTCTAGTGCATTGGATCAAAGTTTGCAGTCGGCAAAAGCCAATGACCAGCTAATATGGATTGAATGTGCCAGATTGGCTTTCAATGAGGCCATTATTGGAGGCCAGAGCACCTGGAAGGAGCTGTTGGGAGACAAAGACCTACGCGGCGTTGAGATCATCGACCCTCTTCTTGGTATTTTCGGGCTGGACTGAGCTGGATTAGCGGGTTTTCTCTTGAGTACTTAGCTAGGGTTGGTGAGCCAAGTCTACGTTGGGTTTCGTTTCCAAAAGCACGCAAGTAAGACAACGTTCCTCAGAGGGCAAACGGCAACCATCTAGAGGGAGGAGGCAGGTAGTGAAAGCACAATGCACATGACGTCTTTCAAATGATGATTCCATCGCAAAAGGTTCGCACTTGCTTTTTGATCCTACCTTAAAGAATATATACATTTCTATGGAAAACTGGTGGTCAAAAGTGCTTTGTCAGATTGGCAACGTGGCTCGGTGCTTATAACACGAAATGAAACTTGGAGTATACTTTTTATTGTTGTCTCCTAAAATGATAGGTTTCATTCACGTCTGTAGTCAAATCATGGATGTGGTGCTGTGATGTGATTCAAGTGAAAGTCGAATGCTGCTGCAAAACCAGAATGCCTTGGTAGAGAAAGGAGCAGCACTAGAAAGAGGAGAAAGCTAGATGGCACTCACTGGTTCACTGCCTTGACGTCAACAGCGGGAGTCTGGCCAAGCATAGATACCAAAATAGGGCTGTTTATTCCCAAAAAACCACTCCATCACATCATGTTGTGAATCGAGGTGGTTTGGAGCAATGTTCTGTGAATAGCGACGCCTGCCCCTCCTTGAGCTGGAAGAAGCTCTGTCCAGGCAGGAGCGACAGCCAAGGCCGAAGCTAAGGTAAGGTAGCTCAGGAGCTCCTTTCACCGAGGTTCAGCCGTAGGGTGCAGGGCAGGAACGAGGAAAGGTGGAGGGCTCCAACCCAATGCGGTGAGAAGTGGGGATCTCAGCCTCTCGCTTTCTGTTTGCTGTCCTTCCACCTCCCGCCGTCAAACCTTTCCTCCACACAAATACCTTACCTGCTTCGCTCTCCCTCCTCCTCCTCTCTCAACGACCCCAACCACCCCCAATCCCATCTTCCTTCCTCTTGCGCATCCTCTTCCCGGCATTGTATTTACTTTTCTCCAGGAGCGCATTGGTTCGCGGCTTAACTTTCTTTCATTTCACTCTCCCAACGACGTGAAATACAAGCTTGGTTGCGTGTTTTACGCAACCCTCATAACCGAGATGTCAGAATTCTTAGGGTACGAAGACCTGGGACCCTCCCAATCTCGAGCGCAATTTCGCTCGACATCCTTGCTGACCACAACTATATAGATCTCGCATCTCACTCATCTCCAAGAGCGACATTCGGTAAGGACTTGGAGGACTCTGCACTGCTCCCCAGTCCCCTTGCTCATCGCCTCTAGATATGTCGGCGTTCTTCACGAGATCAACTCGGATGAGTCGACCGTCTCGCTCGAGAATGTTCGCTCCTTTGGAACCGAGGGTCGGAGAAACAGACCCGAAGAAGAGATAGCGCCTTCCGACCAGGTTTACGACTACATCATTTTCCGTGGCAGCGATGTCAAGGACTTGAGGATTGAGGATCACCCAGGCATCAAGGAGAACAAGCCTCCTGCCATACCCGAGGACCCAGCCATTGTCAACGTAAGTCCTACTTCTACGTCTCCCCTTCCTTGACGACGCCTACATGATGAAATATTGCGGATGTAAATCTTTATCGTCTTGTCGGAAAAGCGCAACTTACACGATGTCGAAATTTCCGTTGCCTTCCTTCTGATTTGAAGCGTCTACTCGTCTCAAAATGTTTGATACAGCGTATTGAAACACGGCTAATTACGAAGCGCATTACAGGCCCGTCCTCGTCCTGGCCAGGGACCTAACAACCAGCCGCCTCCTGCGCCTGGCTTCGGTCAGCCTCCATTCCAGAACAACTTCTACCCACCACCCGGCCCATGGGGCCCTGCCCCTGGTCCTGGCCGCGGGGGTCCCGTTCCCGGCGCTGGGATGGGCGGCATGCCATACCCTCCTCCTCCAGGATGGTTCCCTCCCGGCCCTCCGGGCCAAGGCTTCCCCCCTGGCCCTGAACAGTGGAACAACTATAACAACTACCCCCCCGGTCCCCGTGGTCCTACAGGTCCTGCAGGTCCTCTTGGCCCTGGTGGTGTACCTGGCCAGGCTCCCGAGAACCGTGGAACTCCCGGTCCTCAAGATGGAAAGCCTGCGCCGATTGGTGCTGCTGGTGACAAGCAGAAGCCCGCTACTCCGGCCGCTCAAGGTGCACCCAGCGAACCAAAGACGGCACCCCCTCCTGGTTTCCAGGCACCCGCGCCGACACCTCCAGTCGACTCGAAGCCTTCTGTGGCAGAGGTGAAGGCGACCGCTGCGTCTCTGAACACGACTGGCCCCTCGAAGCCCGTTGAGCTTCCGGTGCCCACAGGACCTAAGAACGTTGGTCGCGTTCAGCCGGTTATTCCTCTGGCTGGATCCATACCCAAGGCATTCCCCGTCCCTGTTAGCGACGGTAGCGCTGCTCAATCTGCGCCCAAGGCTGTCGCGGCTCCCACGGCTGCTTCTGTACGCGATGCGACAGAGGCAGCAAAGGCCGCTGTCGCTTTGGCCATGGCCAACATGAACGCTGGCAATGTTGCATTCCCGGCTGTACCCCAGGGCAACGGTAATGCTATGGATAACTTGACCAAGAAGGTCAACGAGATGAGAGTCAATGCTACCCGAACTACCCAGCCGGGAGGAGGCCGGGGCCGAGGTCGTGGCGGCCGACAGGGTCAGGCCCAAGGCCAGGGCCAGACCAAGGTTGATGTCCCAGACGCGGACTTTGACTTTGCTCAAGCCAATGCGAAGTTCAACAAGGACGACCTGGTGAAGGAAGCGATCGCAGGCTCGCCTCTGAACGAGACGCCCACCAGCGGACCTGCAGCTGAAGTTCCCGCTCCCGAGATCCCAGGCACAAACCCACCGATTGCCTACAACAAGACCCGATCGTTCTTCGACAATATCTCAAGCGAGGCTAAAGATCGGGCAGATAACAACGGTCAGAAGCCCGGTGGCCGCGAGTGGCGCGGTGAGGAGCAGCGGAAGAATATGGAGACCTTTGGCCAAGGCAGTGTCGACGGTGGTTACAGAGGCTACCGGGGCAGAGGTCGCGGCCGCGGCCGCGGCTTCGGCGGCAGCCGTGGTGGAAGAGGTGGGTACCGTGGTCGTGGTGGCCAAGGTGCTGCGTCTCCGGCTGCGAACTAGGCGCCTCCCGAGCTAGGGCATCGCGAATGGTCCCGCGTGCTGCTTTGAGCAATCTGTCTCAGGACACGACGATTTCGGATTGGCCGACGAACTCACGATTTGAACGGACGCAATTCGAACTTTGAATGGAGAACGCGTCTCTTCAAGGCATCCCTTTCAAGCAAGACTTTATACGATGTATTATCACTCCTCAATTCTCGATTTTTCTCGGATTCCCTTGGCGACGGAGCACTGGGCGGGCAAGTCCTCTGCGTTGGTTTTGCCATATGGGCAGGAATCATAGGACTGCTATTTTGAAACGCATCGGATCGGAAGGAGTTTGGCAAGTGGTAGCCGCAAGCGACGGGAGCTGCGGTCTCATGATTGTGCTGTGACGACAAAAGGGGAATATCAGGCGTGGGTAGCAAGCATTGAGTTCTCGTTTACTCGTTGGATCGGGGAGCAACCCGGAACAACACGATACGACGGCAGAGACACGTCTTCCATCTTGCGATTGACAGGGAGCATGAACGTCCTGAAGGTGTGAAAACACATGATCAGGAATGAAGGAGGTACGAGAAAAAGAGGATTTCTTTGGCGGTAGAACCCTAAAATCAGGCGACGCGGATAAGACTCGAGGTCTTACCTACGAAGTAATGCATGCACGCCGACCACTAATTTGCAAGTGCATCTATTCTATCGTGAAACATTGACAAAAATTCCACTTGAGCACCAGTGAAGTGCCAAGGAAAGCTTCCCAATCAACGTTCCAATGAAAGCATCTCGATTCATGGATCTGACTTTGTCAAAGTGTTGCTCTGCTAGAAATATCTATCCAGTCAAAAGTCTGGGCACACCACTTAGCACCATGTCCAACCACCGCCCACGAATTGCACCTGCATTCGCGCCCGGGGCTGGTATAGCAAATACGAAACCGCTGCTCCTAGCATTTGATGTGATATAAAGGAATCTTTTCGGTCGATGATTGGAAATGCCGTGCGTGGTTGACATAATAGTTGGGTTTTGGGGACTTTGATGGGGGAATTCTTAATGGTGTAACCAGACTTTGGGCCGATGTAGGTCCCGCCGTGAGCTGATGTATAAATTTAGCCCCTCCAAACCCCGCCAAACGTCATGCACCTCAGTCAGACACGTTTTAGGCGTGACGCACTTTGCTTGGCTACCTTACTTGCAGTAAACAAGATCTCCGCCCACATCGCCAAAGAATTCTGATAAACCCCCCCACAACATCAATACCTACTCCTCAGCTCCCTAACATCGGGAAGTTTACCTTGGTTGAAACGTTAGGCAATGTCGAGCCGTCAGCTACGAAAGCTGCAAAAGCAGCGGGAGCTCGAGCAGCTCCAGGAAGCCCAGGCCGTCGCAGACGAGTCCAGCGACGAGGAACCCGAGCCCGCGCCTGTCAAGCCCCGGCAAAGTTTGTTTGCAGCTCTCGGTGGCGGCGACGTTGACGACGACGACGGCGATAAAGACGACGAAAAGTCTGATGATGCGCAAGACGAACCTGAGCCAGAGCCTGAAGCAGTGCCGCAGCCTGCGAAGAAGAAGAGCAAGAAAAAGAAGAAGAAGAAGGCGAAGAAGGCTGTGACGCAGGACGGATCCCCCAAATCAACCGACTGGAAGGAAGATGAGATCGATCGGGCTCTTCAGGAGCTCAATCTGGCACGCATTGCAAGCTCTACCGCCTCAGACAATCTAGCGCAGCGGAGCCGCGACATCGACGACCTGTTGCAGATCAACACCCAATATCTAAGAGCGATCAACGAAATGCGAGCGCTTTTCGGCAAGGAGGCCATCCAAGCTGCCCAAGATGAGGACAGGGCTGAGCAGGAGGCGGCGCGCCGACAAAGAGGTCCGAATCAGCAAGTCGATTTGGAGACAGCGCTTCGAGGAGACCCACGCAAGAAGCTCCCCGAGATATCGCTCAGACGTAACGTCTTCATCCAAGGCAAGGAAGCCTGGCCTCGTGCTACTGCTGTTGGCCTGGTTATGAAGGAGATCAGGAAGGGCTCCGACGGTCTCACCGAGTTCGCCTTTGTTCACGAGCAGGCCTACGACAATGTTCAGGTCATGTTCTTCAGCTGCGTTCAGCTCGGCGATCCCATGCAGATGGTCCAGTTACTGATACGGTACCCTTATCATATCTCAACCTTGCTCCAAGTAAGCAAGGTTGCCATTCAGGACCAGAATCAGTCACTGGCTGCAGACCTCTGCGAGCGAGCCCTATTCACATTCGGCCGGTCGACGACATCTGCTTTTAGACAGAAACTGGAACAGGGCAAAGCTCGGATGGACTTCCGCCGTCCCGAAAATCGCGAACTCTGGTTGGCAGGATATACGTATCTTAAGAGCTTGATCCGTAAGGGGACGTATAGGACGGCCCTCGAGTGGGCGAAGCTCCTCTTCAGCTTGAACCCGAACGATCCTTACGGCATGAAGTATTTCATTCACACCCTTGCAATCCGAGCACGTCAAGCTCAGTGGCTCATTGATTTTCTCAAGACTGGCGAGTTCGTGGCGGACGAGACGGACGATACCTACATCAAGCAGACCATGGTCCTCGCCAAGCTTCAGGTGGGTGACACTGAGGGAGCGAAGATCGCTGCCGTGGCCGGCATGGAGCGGCTGCCGTGGCTGTACTGCGCTCTCTTTCAGGCGCTAAATCTGGAAGCGCCGCCTCCGCTGTGGGGAGTTCGACCTGACACCGACGAGCGCGAATTCTGGACGAAGCTGTATGTTCACCAGGCCAAGGACATTTGGAACAACGCGCAAGCCGTCGATCTGCTCAAAGCGGCCGTCAAAATTGCGCAGAAGCCGACGAAGACGCTCCCGGAGGATATGCCGGCAACAACCCGTACGGCGAGATGGACGTGGTTGGAGGACACTCCAGCTTTGTTGAGCGGCATTCCAAGAGCGATACTCTCCCAAGAACCGAACTACGCCTTTGATCCGCTCCCGCCTCCGAAGGAAGAGAACATTTTCACGAGCCAAGGAGTTCAGATGCCGTGGCGGCAGAGCAATGGGCCGGGTGGACAGGGCATGCTCGCACAGGAACGAGCGCTCCTCAACATGCTCCGCAGACAGCAGCTGCGAGCCGAGGCGCGGGGAGCTGGGGCGGGTGCGGCTGCAGGAGCCGGTGCTATGGCAGGAATCATGGGTGCTTTCCCAGAAGACGACGATGACGCTGGCGATGGCGAGTTTGGTGACGCGTGGGAAGGTGCGTTTTCGGATGGTGAGGACGATGAGTTCACGGAGGGTGATGGACGGCAGCCCCCTTCGGCCGGCGTGGTGCAGCGACTCGCCGATTTGCTAGCGTCTATGATACCTGGCGGCTGGCCGGCTGAACCGACTCTTGAGGACGAGGAGGGAAGCACGGATGAGGAACTTCCGCCTTTGGTTGATGGCGACGAGGATATTGGTAGTGATGAGGCACGTCAGCAGCCTGGTGGAAACTAGCTGCAACGATGAATTGGGTGCGTACTTGGGTAAAGGGTACATGCTGGGGAAATGTACTTAACAACCCTGCCGCATTCGATAATTACCGATAGGTATAGAGCGTCAATACCCAAACAAAAAAGATTGAACAAATGATATCTAACTCTTCTACTTTTGCTGTATTATCATGTATACGCCCGACATCAACTTGAAGCCGTCTTGAAAAGCACACGGACCCCTGTCCTAGCGCGAACCGGCTAACTCGCGGGTTCGACCGGACACACCATCCATGAAGGACGATCTGCCAAGTGTGGAAAGAAACGGAGGCTTTCTCTGGATCCTGGGACATTGCGAGTATGAAAGGTTGTTGCCGGAACAGAACGTCTGTCCCAAATTTCATTTGTATTGCTGAATTACATCTGCACCGCCTTGAAATGAAATGCGCTCGCTCAGTACGGCGGGAATGGAGTCTGTTTCAGGGGGGTGATTCGGGAGAGGGAGAGGGAGAGCTTTTCGCAAGTGGAAGGGCTGAGGTGAGCAAGTTTCAGAAGCGAGACTCTTCTCCGAGGGTGTGATTTTGGCGCTAGCGGCTACTGGGGTTCGGTGGGAGGTTCGGATGTTAGTGAGCAGCGCGGCCTTGCTCTTGCGCCATCGATGGCGGTTTCCAGAGGAATTAATAATGCGGTTTTGGCAGCACAAGGTTATTTCGAGGACAGATATATAATCCAACCAGATGATCCCGTCTTACCCAAGTTCTTGACGCTCTCTCTTGTACACCTGCAAATCAAAGATACCCCCCTTGTTCAAACCAAAAACTGTTCTCGTAATACATATCAAGCGATTCACCGCACTCCGACCACCTCATCTAAAAGGCGTGTGAACGACTGTAGCTTCCTGCCCCTCCTTAATAGCTCTTTACCCCGCCAAACGCCAGACCGCAAACTTTCCCACCTGCAAACCACCAATTTCCGTTCCGTTCCGACCTCACCTCCCCATTAAACAACACCAACACTGTATTCTTCAACCCGATAAAATGGCTGAACATACCTACAAGTTCAACGTCAGCATGAGCTGCGGCGGCTGCTCCGGCGCCGTCGACCGTGTCCTGAAGAAGCTGGATGGTGAGTTTCTGACAGATTTCCCCTGCATCCCAGTCCAAGGCCGCAAGTTTTCCTACCATCGTCAGTGTTCCGCCACGAATCCGAAATGATCGGTGTTCGGTAGTCGGTAGCTTCGCGCGGATTTTTGTAACGTCTTGTCTGTTGAAAGAAATGGTGGCGGCGAACACAAGCATAAACAACTTCACAAAGCGCATTTCCACAGATTGAAAGAGAGGAACACGTGCTGACCTAAGTTTTGTTGGAAACAGGCGTCAAGTCCTACGAAGTATCCCTCGAGAGCCAGACTGCCACCGTCATCGCCGAGGAGAGCCTAGCGTACGAGAAGGTTCTCCAGACCATCTCCAAGACTGGCAAGAAGGTCAACTCTGGCAGCGCCGACGGCGTTGAGCAGAGCATCGAGGTCACCGCATAAATGGTCGCAATGCGACGCGATCCATCGGAGTCGAATCAGGTTCGAGTCATATGGGGAAGAGGTGAAAGAGCGGAAATGCATGCCGATTCTTTGGGCGAGGAGTTTTACCATTTGGGTTCTGAATCGTTTGCCACCGCGACAGTACGTTTTGCGCGCAGTGCTTTTGCTTTACGTATTTGCGAGATCCCTATCAAAAATAGATATACTACGGGCGCCTTTGTTTCTTTTCCCCCCAAGTGTCTTTGTGCCATCCAGTGTCAGGTATCCAGTGGTTCGAACTGTAGCTGGCTCGATTACTGTGGTGTAGCTTGGCTGTGAACTCGGATGGGATAGCTTGCCACGGCCAAAGGGCTACTGTCTGACCGAGTATCCTCTGAGTGTACTCTGAGTGTCCTCTTAGTGCCCTTTGAGTGCCTCACGCCACGCTCTCTGACCAAAGCTAGATCCGGTGATGCCTGTCAGTTATCGGTCATTATCTCAGCAGTCGGGGATCGAAGTCCTCGGGTCTTCTGGTCTCGCTATCATATATTGCGGCATATTTGTGCATTTTTAGCTCCAAACCTCTTGAAGCTGTGGAAGATATATGCTGCGGAAGGTGACTATACCCTCTTCCTGGTTTAGATTGAGTCTCCAAAGAGTCATTGTCCCCCAGGTCTCGCTCCCCAGAGATCACACCAAGCTCCTGACAAGTACCATTACTGGAGCTCTGTCGGTCTCGTTGTGGAACTATATATGGCACTCGGGTATTTACAACTACCTATGGAGGATTCCTTCTAAACCGTAGCTAATTATACCTTGAATGAAGAAACCGCCGATGACAAAGTCAGCGGAGCATAGTCTACCAACACTATTTTGGCATTACTGACCCTGTGATGTTTTAGATACTCTTAACGAAGGTCCGCAGCAATGTTCCATGAAAGCTTTGTTGGAACGCAGATTGTAGCCTATCAGGCCAACTCAGCTGCCCCTCCCGTTCTGGAGGCTTCGCTTCTGGACAGGATGGACGTGCCCCTCCATGTACTGGCACGACGGGGTAATTATGCGACGGAAAGCAGCCACGCAGAGTCACTAAATCTGCTCGCATCAAGCTCGCCTCCGTCTCATCAAGGGAAGCATTAGAGGAGCCTTTGGGGGTCGCCCACTGCCGATCTTGATGCCTCGTCCAATAGAACCCATTGGATCAAGCATGAGACGGGAAGACACGTGAAGTAGGGACCCTGAAAAGAGATGCAGTCATCTTGATAGAATACGTAGGGCGGGCCATTCGAGCCTATTCGAGGGGGGCTGTCGACATCTGGAGCTCTGTCCCAAGGGTGCCCACACCCGCGAACGCCACCCGGGGAGCCGGGGAGAAGTGCCTACCAACGTCATTTTGCGCCGTGGTGGTGGGGGTGATGGGAAGGGTTGGGGTTACCCGCACAAAGCGCCGTTCGTCGGGCAGCTGGATAGGGTTTTGCGTTCTCCATCTGAGAGGCGGTCTTTGCTTTGCGCCCCTCAGTGTGTCGCGGGGTCTGGGATGGTGGGAGACGAGGAAGGATAGAGTCTCACACAGATGTCCGACCGGCTTGCCAGATGACGACCGGACCCAAAGTGGGTGGCGGTGCTTGTTCCCCGTTTTTTCTTCTATGTCCGATCCATCTATGTCCACGGGGACTTGCCAAACGAATTGTTTGGTGGGTATTATTACCTTACTCTGTAGGGAGCACGTACCCTTACCCTTAGTTACCAGCCTGAACTTCTCATAGCTTCCTTGCATCAAGATGAGACCGCTGAGCTGCAGTTTTCGACCCTAATGCATTCTCAACCTTTGCAATACATGCTACCTCGAAGTCAAAACGGGCACTTTCAATTCATCCGACTACGATTATATTTCAAACTCACTGGCAGCACTACTTGAAAGAAGAAGAACCGGCTTCCAGAACACGTCGGCCACCTCCATCATCTCATCTCCATTACATTGGGAGAAAAAGTTTTGATATTCGCACACCAAATCATATACTAGCCCTTCTACGCTTTCGCAATGGGAACACCGTTCGTGTCCCTCCTCGAACCGACGCGGCTCGACGCCTACATCCGCGGCGCACCTCACGATGAGCAGCCAGCGACCATACCAAAGGAGATCTGCGACGCTATGGAGGTGCGCGAAGCCGTCTTCGTTCGGGAGCAAGGGGTCCCCTTCGAGAATGAGTTCGACGCCGACGACAGTCGCGCGTGCCACTGGGTTTCGTACGCCTCTGTCAACAAGGTCGTGGAGCAGGAGGTCCTCGACGATGCTGGCAACGTCGTCAAGCCCCGCCGCAGCAGCACCCGCAGCACGCCCATCGGCACCATCCGCCTCGTGCCTTTTCCCCACGCCCCGCACCCCAAGAACGGGGGAGTCTACTGGGACGGGGTTCTCAAGGAGGATCCGGACGCAGCGGGGGATGGGGAGGAGGCGGAGGACAAAACCAACGGGCTGCCCCCGCCCGAGTCGACGACGAGCCCGATCGAGGAGCAGACGGAGAGCGCAGCGGAGCACGTGGGCGAGGAGAGGCGGATGTCGGCAACAAAGGTGTTTGCGCCGGACCGCGCGACGGAGCTCCACAACGGGAGGGAGCCGTACGTCAAGCTGGGCCGACTGGCCGTGGTTAAGGAATTTAGGGGACACCGAATCGCGAGATTGCTGGTTACGACGGCGTTGGCGTGGCTGAGGGCGCACCCTAGTTACTTTGACCCGAGCATCAAGGAGATGGGCCTCGAGCAGATCGGGGCGACGAGCGCCGAGGAGGTGCCCAAGTGGAGGGGCCTCGTCTGCGTGCACTCGCAAAAGGCCGTGGTGGGCGCATGGGAGAAGTTTGGGTTCAGGGTTGACGAGGAGATGGGGACCTGGCGGGAGGAGGGTATCGAGCACAAGGGCATGTTTTTGCGGTTGGATATTGGGGAGGAAACGCCGACTATCTGAGATTGGGCAAGTGGATGTTGGGCTGGAAGATAGCTGCCAAAAGGACAGGACAAAAGGCGAGCACCTTATGAGCCTAGAGGTGGTTGATCGATGTTGGGACCTGGCTGGTCGAGCTGGGGGAATCTTTGATGGCTTACGATACCCCATGATAGCTTTCTACTTTTGGACCATGGTCCGTAATACTTTTCTAATCAGTTTCATCTCGAGATTCAGGGCCCATCGACATCATTAGCGGCCACGTTTTGGAGGCCTTGTGGTGCAGGATGAAGACGACATGATACTAATTCTGTTCCGCCGTGGCCATTTTCACCTTGTCGAAAGTACGAGTATACTGGAAGAAAAAAGAGGTATATCATTCTCATTTCACATTAGACACCGTTGGGAAACGCCGGGGGTTTGATCATTTGCTCTGATGAGCTTCGGCTTTTATTGGAAAAAAACCACCTTTGAGCCGTTTAGAGACAAGATGCCGTACCCGCGTTCCCCATTTCCCGAACGCGCAAATGCAAAGGTCACCAGCGCAACACGCTTCTTTTCTTTTCGTCATGTTGAAGAAAAAGACGTTGATTGCCCTGTTATGTAATACCACGCCTCCGTTTGATTTGTCCCCCAGAAAGCAGTTTTTGACGTCTCAAAGAGCAAGAAGGGGGAGACAGATGGAACCCCATTTTTTCAACAGGCCCTCACATTCCCTCCTTGTCATTCTCCATCTCCAAATAAGCGTGTTCAAGGGAACGAGCAAGGAAGCTTTCCACATTTCCCGGGAAAACACCCCCAGTCCCCCGACACACGCCTCTCCAAATCCCAATAGAGTTTCATAGCCCTTTCCACGAGGGGTAAAACAAGTAGACAAAAGGAGCGAAACCCTTTACCGGTTGGACTTGGCGACACGCTCGAGCTCGTCCTTCTTCTTGATGGCGTAGGAGTTGCTGGAGCCCTTGGCGGCGTTGATGAGCTCCTCGGCAAGGCACTCGGCGATGGACTTGACGTTGCGGAAGGAGGCCTCACGGGCACCGGTGGTGAGGAGGGAGATAGCCTGGTTGACGCGGCGGAGGGGGGAGACATCGACGGCCTGGCGACGGACGGTACCGGCGGAACCGATACGGGTGGAGTCTTCGCGGGGACCGCAGTTGACGATGGCGTCGACGGCGATCTGGATGGGGTTCTGGTCGGTCATCAAGTGGATCTACAGTGAGGGAACAAGTTAGTCTTGGATTCTTGTTTCTCCTAGTGAAGTCTGTCCCATTGCAGTCGATTGGCCGAAGGGGTTGGATGGCTTTGGGTGTGGCTTCGGGGGGTCGTGGGTGACATACGATCTCGAAGGCGTGGGCAACGATGCGGACAGCCATGAGCTTCTTTCCGTTGTTGCGGCCGTGCATCATGAGGGAGTTGGTGAGACGCTCAATGATGGGGCAGTTGGCCTTGCGGAAGCGCTTGACGGCATAGCGGCCAGCGGAGTGGGTGACATAGACGGGGTTGCGGAGGGAGATGTAGTCACTGTTCGATCCGGTTCGCGATTAGCTTCTTGAATCCAAGTCTCAATTCCCAATCGCACGTTCTCCGTAAAATATTGTTGTTGTTGTCGTCGATGGCGTTCCTGCGCAAAGGGATAGATAACTGTGTTGGAGGGGGACTCACGTCAGAGAGATGTCCCGGACCTCAACATCGTAATCCCACTTGTTGAAGAGCTTGACGTTGCCGACCTCCTTGACAACGTCCTTGGGGAGGACATCGTAGTTGCCCACGCTCTCGACCTCGATATCGCCGCCGTCAGACATTTTCGCTCGACCTTGGGGGGTTAGTAGACCTTTGTGGGAAGGAAGATCGAGAGAGCTTGGGTGGGAAAATGTGGTGGTCGTGGGTTGAAGTTGTCCAAGTGCGAAAGTACGCCGTAGAGTGGGTTTCGATTTTTGCCAGCTCGCTCCTCGAAAACCGACTTTGGTGCAAGGAACGGAACCACCAAGGGCTTTTGGTCCGGGCCGCCTCGCTGCACTCGAAATATTTTTTCACCAGCGGCGGTGGTGGTGTGCACCCAATCAGGAGCCGCAGTGCAGAGCGTCCGGACCCACCCACGGGTGAATTGTTAGGGTTGGCCAACCCTCCAACCGAAAGGCCTGGAGGGGTGGTTCTGGAGTGGCACCTCTTCCCGCATCCTCATACCATTGAAATTCCTACTCACGACGACCTAGGTGCCTTTGGTATTCCGACCGACGACATCACAAATCAGACAAAATGGTACGCCCGCGACGACGCCCCTCCCCGTGTGCGCGACGCACAATTCGCGACTTGGCCGGATCATGATACTGACTTGAATGGATTAAAAGGCGCCAGCTGCAGGAGCTAAGAAGCAAAAGAAGAAGGTTCGTCGCAATCCGAGTGGCCCCCATGTGTGTATGCTTGCGTGACAAAATGCTGACCTTGTCGCGATAGTGGTACGTATGATTTATGCACACAGTCCGAGAAGAACTTGTCGAAATATATCCCTCCGATATTGTGCCCTCGGATGCCAATGCATCTCTACCATCCACCGATCATCCGACTTATTCATCGTATAGGTCCAAGGGAAAGGTCAAGGACAAGGCCCAGCACGCCGTCATCCTCGACAAGGCCACCTCCGACAAGCTCTACAAGGATGTTCAGTCTTACCGCCTGGTGACCGTCGCCGTCCTGGTCGACCGCCTCAAGATCAACGGCTCCCTGGCCCGCAGATGTCTTGCCGACCTCGAGGAGAAGGGCATCATTAAGCCCGTTGTCCAGCACAGCAAGATGAAGATCTACAGTACGTCGAGCTTACCCCTACAAGATCACGGCTGTCAGCAAGCTAACATACACGACTAGCCCGTGCCGTCGGTGGTACTGACTAAACCCGCTCAGCCATGGACGTGGTACGCGTGACGACAAAACAAAAAGCAACGGGAATCAGGGACGGATTTGGTCGTATCTGCCTAGTCAGGAGGCTTTACGGATGCTCGATGAAGCATTATACCTTGGGCCTTAGGGATCGGATTTGCTTAGCACCGCAAATGGAACGGAGTTGATCGTACATCTGCTGCGTCGCCAAATAGACCATGATCACGTCCTGACGTCCCCATGATACCGGCCCAAAGGTTACTGTCCCAGTGCATATCACCTCTGCGTTGGGCTTCTCCCCCAAACGTCATAGCCGAGCTCTCTGCCTGCTCTGTCTAGAGGTCCTGGCAACGCTGGCACGCGCATCGAAGTCCACGTGCGAATGGAAGCGGAACTTGCCGATATGTCCGAATTGTGCGCCCAAAAGTGGCTCTGGAGTGAGAGCCCGGACTGCTGTACTCATCGCCGCGCGAAAGATTCCATTCGCCAGTAAGATGCCGGTTGCAGTGAGGACTATGGTTCCTAAACACCAAAGAGTGATGCGGTAATAACTCTCGCCGGCCCACAGGCCCACAGATCATTCCCCGTCCGATGAAAGACAACCGCATCTGAAGCCGTAGGGCTGTGACGCACAGCTCAACATTGCTCGCTCCCTGTTTCCACTTTCACGATGAGCTGGGAGGCTAGATCTAAACGTGGCAGCGGCTTGCCATGGGTCTTGGCATGCAGTCAATCCAGCCCTGGAGGTCACTGTTGAATGCCCGATGTCGCGCATATGAGTATGACGATTGCTGGGCTGAGATGACTTGTCACTGCATGCCATCGTAGAAGGACCTTTCGATGGCTTTCTTACTACGGCCTCGACGACGACAAAACCAGTTGAGCCTCGTCGAGTGCCGTCAGAGAAGCTGACGCTAGAATAAAGCCATTGTTCATTTGTGGAAACCAATTTCACGATTTGTGTCCGTTGGCCGACTCATCTGCCGTCCATCGTATTTTGGTAGTAGTGTCAACGTAATAATAAATTTGTGCATACAGAGTGGAGGCTTCCTTTAATATGTCACTCGCTTGACGAATTACTCGCGCTCGTGGTTCCCAGAGACATCAGCGGCAGCGTTGTATTGAGTACTAGCGTCATGGCCGCCTCGCTATCCGTACCAATCTGGCTGCCACTATGACAGAAATATGCCGTTCCCTGATCTTGCGCTTAAGAGGACGCATTCTTTAACACGATATTGGAGGCGCAAAGGCCGGGTGTGGGGATACAGTCTAAGAGTTTCTCTGCCGGGGCCCAAGCCCGGAGCCCGAGATGTCGGACATGTCAAGGAGTGGCCAGTGGAAAGGACTCGGAAGTGGTTCGGGCTGATGAGATTAAACCAGTCGTTGGCGGCTGGGCGCTACGGCGGGACTTCCCAGGCGCTTTGATCAAGTTTGGGGGTGTTTGACCAGGAAGTCAAATTGATTAGGGCGGTCCGAAATTTGATGTGACGTCGAAATTGGCAGCGTCACGAACTGCCCCCCTTTTCTTTCTCTTCTACTGCGACGAGGGGAATTGGAGTTGGATATTTTTTGGGGGGAGGGGTTGATGGAGATGAGAAGTGATCAGTCCAGGAGGTAACAGCGGTTCGCGTGCCTGCGTGCATCGTGTCTCTGAGGGATAGGGAGTAATAAGTATGACTTGGTTGAACGGTGATTGGGATTCGGGAAGAATGCCAACCCAAAAAAGAAAAGAAAAAAAAAAAGAAAAAAAAAAAAAAAAAAAAAAGAGGGGAGGGAGAGAGGGGAGAAAAAAACAGGTAGAGAGAAAAAAGGAAGGGAGAGAAGAAAAAAAAAACAAAAAAAAAAAAAAAAAAAAAAAAAAAAAAAAAAAAAAAAAAAAAAAAGAAAGGCTAGATGGTATTAGTCGACAAGGGGAGGTTCCAGGGTCTCATATGAACAAAGGAGCGGCACATGATACGGCTGTATGTCAGACGTGAACGTCATGTGGTGGCCGACGAATGACAGGCCGCAGAAACCGGCAGGCCATATGCACCGGCATCGAGATACAGCTGACTGGTTGACGAAACCCGCAAGAGGGACATGACGAGAAGTAAAGAGGACGGGGAGGTCACTTGGTTCGTTTCAACTTCAGAGTTGGAGCGTAGGCCCAAGATGAGTGTAAGTTTGTCGGCATGAAGGTGAGCAGTGGAAAGGGACTTTAAATTAGCTGTCAGGACTCGGACGAGTTCGTGGACAGCGGAGGAGCATGAGGAACCTTGGTTCGCGATGTTATTCGAGCCATGGTTTGGTTGGTGCATCATGCCACCTTTGCTGCATAAGGTGGGCTCCTATTGTGCAAGGTAGGAAGTACCTTAGTTGCCGAGAGTCGTTTAGTATCCTGAGCATCTTCCCCTACTTGCTTACCTTAAGATAAGGTAGAGAGGCATCTTGAGTACATAGTAAAGTGACGGAGGGAGGAACGGAGGGGCCTAGAGTAAATAACCTTGTCTTGCTGGTCGTAGTGACGGATGTGGGAAGTGGGATTTCCAGGGTCGTGGACTCTAGAGAACTGCACATGGAAGGAGGGAAGAAAGTTGGCTCCCACTTTGGATGCCGATGCCGTCAGGTACAGTGCCTTTGTCGTCTATCTTAGTTGGTGGCCGGGTGGATAAGGTAGGTGCAGATGCAGATGCATAGGTAGCTAAGGTAGGTACTCTGCAGTACCTACGGTACCTTAGGTACCTTATGCATGATGGTGTCGGGTACCCTCACCATCAAGACGCGGACTATGTCCATGTTCAACCATTGTTCTCTTCGTCCCATGTGGCAGGTGCTCTAGCGTTCTTTTACTTTGAATGAGAGGAATCGGCCACAGATATTCATTGGACCAGGTCTCGAGGTGTATTTCAAGGTCAGTGTTGGCAAGAGTTCAGCCATTGATGAGGCTGCTACATGGTCTCAAACATGCCCCCTCCACTTCATGCTTTGCATCCATCTCGCCGTCTCGGGGGTCGCCTGTCAAGCCGGTTCCTGACGTTGCTGCTGGCCAGGTTGGCATCGAGAAGCTGAGGTGTCAGGACTCAGGACTCAGGAGCCTGGTTTATGCAGTTCCATGCGGGCCACAGCCACCTCACTCGGTACCTGTAGAGTGCATCCGTAGGTGCTCTTTTAGATTTGGATCGCCTGTCCCGGTCGGTCGCATGAACACTCCTTCTGCGCCCAATTGACTGGGTCTCGAGACCTTTCCCTTTGCAGCTGATTCCAGACGGCAACCTGGTAATTGCACACTCCACCATCGGACCCAAAAAGAAAGCACGAGGCAGGAAGGAGCTGCAGGTGCAGGTGCGGGACTTGAGGAAGTTGAGGTACCTGATTTCCTGCTTGAGTGCGGAGCCCCTGACGTTCACGCAAAGTAACGTACCTGATGTCTTTTCAACCTCCGGCT
The DNA here is from genome assembly GCF_001831195.1 of Colletotrichum orchidophilum. Classification (NCBI taxonomy): domain Eukaryota; kingdom Fungi; phylum Ascomycota; class Sordariomycetes; order Glomerellales; family Glomerellaceae; genus Colletotrichum; species Colletotrichum orchidophilum. The sequence continues at coordinate 49,945 of NW_019173081.1, forward strand.
TGACTCCGTCCACTTGCCTTGGGGCAATCGCAACTCACTTGCCTCCTTCCTCCAGCAATTCGATCACACGGGCTCCTCAATCTCAAAGTGAGCTGTATCCGTACCTGCCTTAACAAATGGTCCTGTCAGATAGTCCCGTAACATACTGGGCATCCAAGGTAAGGTAGGTAGGTACCTCAAGGCGATACGGTGAGCTTCCATTGCTCTTCGTCGTCGCGCCTTCCCACCTGCAGCAGATACGGCATCCGGTACACCGTCTCCAGACCCCTCCCTCCTTACTGTGTGTGTGTGTGTGTGTGTCTGTGTGTGCCGTACCTGGCCCCTTCCCCTTCCTGGCCTGTGATCTCCATGCCTGCCAGCCAACAACCCAACCACAAGTGATGCGCACCAGCAGATGATGGCCCTGATATCAGGCATCGCACCCGCCCTGTCTTACATCTCCTCCGCCTCCTCATCGTTCTGACTTCCACTTCTCCTGCTCAGTCCTCCTTATTCCCAACTTGCACTGTCTTGATCTGACCCCATCTGGATGGACCGTGACCAGACCAGGTTCACCCACATTCGCTTGTCTCGCCTCTCCTCTTGTTGCTTCCCTCGACCTTACAAAGTCCAAGTCCATCCCGCATCCAAAGCCTCCGCCGTTCCTGTCCCGACTTGCCTTCCTTGTTCCTCCTCCCCTTCCCGCCTCCACCTCTCCCACCATCACCAGATCCCCTTTTCCCTGCTGCGTGCGGACAGACAACCACAGACGAAACAAATACTCGCCCACATCCGTCAAGGTCCTTTCTCCTTCTCTCCGGCACATCAGAGATACCCCTCTCTGCTAGTGCCTTGCTCCATCTATCCTCCGCGACAAAATCACCACAACCCTTCTGCGACATCTTCCATCTTGCTTCTAGAGCATCACATACTGTAGCCAACTTACCGCCTTTTTACCCACCACACATTACCACCCGCTTGCTTGGATTACCAAATCGGTGTAACGAGCACCCTTTCGACACTGTCAGCCGCTAATCGCGTTGATCATCCTCCCTTTTTGGTCGACCACCAACCAAGCCGTCTCCAGTCCCAGATCGCAAGGCTTCCTTTTTACCTTTCGCAACCTTACAAACCCGTCTCCTTTGCCTGTTTAAAGGTCCGAATAACACTCGAAATGGCGCACAACATGACTGACGCTGAGCTCGACCTCGACTGGCAGCCCAATGGCCGCCGCCCGCAATCGTGCGTCCCAATTGCCCACCCCAGTTTACCGAAACCCTTCTGAGCTGCGTTGCTGACCCGCGGTCGCCCAGTACTATCGCTCGTTCCTTCTCCCAGGAGCTTGCCGACATCTTCCGCCTCGACGAACCCGTCACCGACGAGAAGCTTGATCAAAGGTATATAGCACAGAATAATCCTCTATCTTCCCAGATACAACATTATACCCAAATGAGTAAACCAAGAAAACTAACAGATTCGTCACAGAAAGCAGAATGTACAGAGCCAGACAAGCGAGCTCGAAGCTCTCGAGCGTCGCATTCGCGAAATGGAGGAGCGGTTGAAGAACAACAACGCCATCAAGCAAGCGACGGGACAACCCGCTGCTGTCCCAGCATTGTCAAAGGAAGCCCAGGAGAAGGCCAGGTCACGACCAGGTACGGCGCGCCAGAACCAACCTCATGCCCCGTCTTCGGCAAACATGCCGCCCACGCCTACTGCCAGCGAAGGTGAATACGAATTCGTCGGCAAGGATGACCTTGACGACCACCCACCCCGACACTAGATCGCTGCATTTTCCCATACAAATACCCATGATAGCATGTCCCGCTCGATTCTTCTCTCTTTTCCAATACCACCGCCTCTACCCAGCAAATCACCAGTCAATTATGTACTTGAGATCACGAAATGCTGACTGTTGCTCCTTTACGCTCACTCAGACGGCGACCGCGACCAGGCATGAGGGTAAATTTGTCTTTTTAGATTGCACAACCAGACTACTAGCACCGGCTCGAGCTTACTCTCGCATATACCCGCACTACTCGATTTAACGCCTTCGCCAAGTTATAGCGGCAATGTTGCATTCCCCGGTCTCCGCATAACTGAAAATGGTCTTTGCCTTGCGGCATGTACCCATGCCTGCTACCACAACCCGTGACGGGACGTCGCTCGCTACATCCCCCAGAGCTGTACTAGGCTTAGAAGCATGAATTTCTGATCACCCCGATATGTTTTGCAGCTGGCTTTTCTTTTGCGAACCTGAGTGGGTACGCAATTTTTTTTTACCAAGTTTGTGGAGTTTGAGCATGCCTGAGCGGGATCGTCCGAAATGGACCGACACCCTCTGGTCATTGATGGCACGTCCTGGAGAGAAGGGGGGACATCTGTATATACCAGACGAGAAGTGGAAATTCACCTCTGATTTGCCTCCAGCGATTGGAACGCGCAGGGAGCAATTTCACGTTTGCCAAATCGTACCATGTTCGGGACTTTGAACAGCATCATCGTCTTCATCTTAATGGAAGGCTGAGTCTGGAGGAGCCTTGGGTGTACACAGCTGTTACTCTTGTGCTAGCCCTCTATGACTGGAGATGTACACCTGCGTGGGTAAACTGATTATTCTAGCAAAACTAACATGTCAAAGAACTCTAGGTGTAGAACCACGTCTAGGTGACACGACGGACACCACCTCCAAAGCTGGCTTACTCAGAAGCCTTAGTCCCGAACTTCTACACGTCACAGGCTGTGGTCGTCGAACAAACATCGAGCGAGCCCTTTTCCCCAAAGCTAACGAAACTTCCAGCCGTTCCATAATTCAATTGAACGTACATGCTCCTGAGGGCCACTCCTCCGAAGATGGCCCGGCGGGCGTTACCGCTTCCTTGTATCCCACCAAAGCACATTTCGGAGTTTCCCGGCGCCGGGCCAAGATTGATGGACTCCTTGGAAATCGTTCCTACGTATCCACCTGCAGTCCTGAACTGCATGTCAGGAATGCTTGAGGCCGAAGAGCACGGGAAGACCCAGGCTTCCAGCTTTGGGTCGTGAGCCGAGTCGGGAATGTCTGCGTAATAATGGGCGACAATATCGCCAGGAAGAAGGACAAAGCTGCTACCAGTATCAATGGTGGCAATGGTACGCCCTGTGAACCTGTACCACACCTTGTCGGGCATGGAGCTCGTGCGCGTTTGTTTGAGCTCGAAACTCCAGTGCTCATCGTCGTCCATCGGCGGCTCCTGATGGTCCGCGGTGCCCATGGAGTATCCAAAAGAGAAGAATCCCTTGTCCGAGTTGGGTCGAAGGTCGATACCGATCTCTTCAAAATGCAGCTCCGGCTTGAGACGATCGATCATGGACGGCATGCCGGGTTTGACGGACGAGGGCTTACTCTTGGCGAGTCCCATGACACCGCTAATCTTGGGTTCGATGGCCCATCGCGGGGCGACACTGACGACGGATTGGATTGTTACGTTGGCGATGTTGAAGTGGTTGTTGTCCGTCATTAGACCGAAGTAAACAGTATCGAAGTACACCTTGCCGGAACTGGTGGAACCATCAACTGAATTGGCGTTGTCAGTAAGCATATTCAATCGGTGTGACGAACAGCGGGCGAGATGAGTGAGACGCACTGTACGATGACTCCCAAGTTGCCCCGGGGGCTTCTTTCCTCGACCCTGACTTTGAGGGGTCGTACAGCGCGGGCATCCCATTCACGGCTGCCGTGCCAAAGTTGGTGTCGGTGGTCATCAACCAGCTGTAATCGTGTGAGTGGGGAAGGTTCAAGTGTTCGAGAGACAAAAGACTGACAAGTCAGACGATGCCGTGTCGATAATGACGGGCAATTTCTGCGGCTCTGATCCGACGAAGACGTCCGTCAGCCAGTAATAGTCATTGCTGCTCTTTGCGGCAACGATGGCGGCTAAAGACAGACAGTCAGCTTTGAGTGTAGCTGGGGTGCGGTTCCGAGATTGAGAGGTGGGAAGGGGGAGAAAGGTGCGGGAAGGGCAACTTGCAGGAGTATCCCTCGCGCCGGGTCAACATATGTTTGGCGAGCGACTCTGGAACGGGCATGTTCCACCGTTGGTAGGCGGCTGCGAGAGCGGCCGGGCCGTTCGAAATGTAGTTCGGATTGGCTCGGACGGGGACCGTGAGGGTGCGGCGTTCGAGCTCCGGCTCGGATTGTTGAAGAACGGTCGGGACGGCGTATGCCGACGCCGACCACAGCAGCAGGAAGACGAGGGGAGGGATCATCGTTACGGTCAGACGTTGCAGTGCAGTGTTAATTGGAGTCGTGATGAAGTTGTTTGAAGCTCGATCTGATCTAGCTGAGGATGCCAAAAGCTCATCTCTTAGAAAGGGGGTTTTCTCCCTCTATTTATATTTTACTTCGTCCCACGCTGCTTTATTGATGCTATATTTTTATTCCGGAATAAGAGCCGAAATCATGGCAAGTGCCAACAGGTAATGTGTTTGTTTCGTACCGGAACGTTTCTGCTAACTTGTTAATCCGCGATGTCGCAACCACGATTCTGTTTGTTGCTTCTCGTCTTCCTCTTTGGCCCCCCTTTGTTGGCTGGCTGACCGTTCCTTACATGAGAGTGCAACATGTGTCACTCCGCGGATCTTGGTCTGCGGGGGAAAGCCGGTTGTGCAGATATCCGTGTTTGGTTTTCTTTTCGAGAGGAAGAGAAATACCGGAAGGAAAGCCGACGGGTTGAGGTTACCGAGTTGTTGGTCATGGGTCTCAGTCTGAACTACCTTTCCCCCTCCCCCAATCCTCCCTTAAATCTCTCCTCATTGAGGATGACTCAAAAGAGAAATTGGGAGTATGCATGGTGCGATTGTGATGAGCGGTCGGAAGGAGAATTCAACACGAGGGAGGTCTCACCTTACACTACCGTACACCGAAGGTGAGAGGGCAAACAACAATTTAGCTGCTCCACGATGCTGATGACCAGGCTGTAGTGATGAAATTGTGAGAGACAGAGAAGAACCTGACCATGCGAGAGGAGGAGGGACACGAGGTGCGCCAAAGGGTACACTGCGATATTCCACCAGAGAAGAATTCCATTTGGGGGGGGGGGGGAGAATGCCCGAGAATTAAACCGGGTTTTCTCCCCCCTTCTGAATGAGGCTGACTGACGATATCCGGAAGCTACATCTCTTCTTCCCCGGGGATATACAAAACCAACAGGAAGCTGACTGGCCACAGTTATTACTTGGAATTTCGGCGAGATTATGGGTAATGATACATACGGACGAAATATGCACTCCGCCGACGGGAGTGGGCGATGTTGGTCGTGTCACGTTTGCTCTCTTACCTCTCGAGGTTTAGGATTGAACATGTGTGTTTATTTTTATTTTTGAGACTGTCCTCACACGAAACTTTGGGCGCCTTGTTGATCGTGAGACCGAGGGTTCCTTCAGCGAAGCAATGTGGGGAGGGGAAACGAGGCGGACAGTGAGTGGTGAGGTGGCGGTGCCCCCCTTTCTGTAGGACGTGGTTTAGAAAACATTAATGAGGTGACCGCCGTTTCTATTGATCGCGATTGTACAAAATCTGCGCTCCATTGTCCATGTTTGCTTTTTCGTGGCCGTTACAAGGTGGTTGATTAGTTGCCTGACTCGACCAATGTAGCACGATTCAAGGGTTCCTGCTGCTGCTGCTAGAGCATGTGAGCAGCAGGATTCGCCAAGATCGAGGCAATAATAGAAGACGCCATCAGTAGAAGGCAGCGAAAATGACGTTCGTTCATAATGTTAACCGCCTCTGCATCACTCAGTGCACTCGGTGCGTACGGAACATGTCACGAACAAGCGCAAATCTGGATTTTGTCTTGATTTGTCTGTAATTCCATTTCATCTGTAGAAACGCCTAGGTATGGTATGCGCAAAACTTCAAAGTCGATCTTTCTGTCCCCCACTCGTCCTCCTCTTCCCCCACCCAACAACAACAATCTACAATCCATCGCTTGGCGGGATAAGTAGTCATGTCTAAAGCTCGTCGTGCTCCAGCGAATCCTCCTTCTCCTCCTTGGCGGCGGCCTGCTGGGCCTGCTGAGACTGGTCAAACTTCTTGAGAATCTCCTCAATCTCCGCCTCGCCGGGCGTGTCGCCGTCGCTGCCGCCAAATTGGACGTAGCTGCCGCCACCGGGGAGCTCGACGGTCCGGCCGGCGGGGGGCTCGGAGGGGATGGTGGTGGTAGGCTTTTTGCCGTCCTCGGGGGTAGCGGTCGCAGAGGTGGAAGCCGTGGCGGTGGTGGATTTAGTCTTCTTGGCCGCCTTGGCGCTCTTGCTGGCCTTCTTGGTCTTGCCCTCCATGTTTTTGACGCCCTTCATGGCCAGGTCCATGCCCGCCTTGTCGAGCTTGTCGCGCTTGGCTTGGAGGTCCTTGATGAGGAGGATGGGGTCTGCCGTCGCGGCGAGGGCGTCTTGCTTCTTTTCCATCTCTTTAAGCCACTTGCTGGTGGACTCGTAGACATCCTCGACGACCTCGATATCCTCTCGCTTGTACAGGGGCGGGACGGGACCCTTCTCCTTCACGACGTCCTCCATCGTGCGCCCCTTGCCGGCAGGATCCTCGTCCTCGAGGCCGTCAAAGTCACCAGAGGGAGTTGCTGAGGGGGTCTCAGTGGTTGTGCTGGACAAAGACTCGGTGGACGCAGAGGCGTGCCACTCGTCGTACTCATCAATCTGCTTCCTGATTGTGCCGACAAAGGTCTGGGTGGAGTTGAGGGCTTCCTTGAGAGCCTTGACCAGCTCAGGGCGCTTCTCGGCCTCCTCGCTCCTCTTCTGGATCTTGGTAACTGGATCATGGAGTTCCTTGTACTTCTTCTTGAGGTCCTCACGGGACGCGTCGGCGCCTTCCTCGTAGAGCCAGTCGCTCGCCTCGCTGTTCTTCTTCTCCAAGGTGGCGCGCTCCTCGGCGGTAGAGGAGGCGATGAAGGCGTCGCTCTCGAGGAGGTCGCGAACCTTGTAGGTAAAACCCTCCAACTGGTTGAGGGCTTCCTCTCTTAGACGGCGAGCCTTGTCAGAAGCCTCGAAGGCCTTGAGGCGGTCCTTGGACTTGACGAGCTCATCGCGGGAAAGCTCAGGCAGACCAGCCTTCTCAAGGGTGAAGTCAACGTTGATGGTGATGAGCTCCTTCTTCTTGGGGGCCGGCTCCTTGCCATTAGCGGCAGCGTCGCTGGGCACGGGTGAGGACGAGGCGGTAGTAGACTCGGTCTTAGTCGAAGCGGTGGTGGAGGACTTGGATTCCGTGGTCGACGACTCATCGTCTTCCTCTCCATCAAGAGGCTTCTGGTCCTTCTTGTTGCCAAAGCCGAACAGGTTCTTGACCCCATCAACAAAGCCCTCCTTTTCAGGGGCATCGGCCTCGCACTCAACAGTGGCCTTCGTAACCTCAACCTCGCCGCTCTCGCCGCTCAGCTTGACGCCGACCTTGAAGTGAATATCGCTGTCAACGCAGGAGTACTTCTCCTTCAGCTCCGCGACGGAGGCGGTGAGGTTTTTGGTGGAGAAAAGCTTGGTATCCTTCTCAGCAGAGTCGATCTGCTGATAGAAAGTGACATCAAAGTCCTCGTGGTTGGTGAAGGTAACGTCCTTGGGGACACCGCCCTGGGGGGAGACGGCGGACCACAGACGCTGGTGCTGAAGCTTGTTCTTGTTGTTTGTCCACTTCATGCCCGAGGCGTAGTTGGCACCTTCAGAAATGCGAATCTCTTTAACACGGAAGCTAGGGCTCAGCTCGGCAGCGCGGAAACCGGCACCGAAAACGGCGGCCTCGTCCGAGTTGACGTTGCTGCGAAGCTTGTCGGCGGAGCCGACTATCTGCTCCAGCTGCTTCTGAACAAAAGGTGTTCGGGAAGCGCCGCCGTGGAGAATGACAGAGGTTAGGTCAGAGAGCTCAAGTTGAGCAGTCTTCAGAGCGCTGAGCAGGACGTCGTCAACACGCGTGGCGTGAGTCTCGGCCATCTTCTCAAAGTCAGCACGGGTGAGCTTATACTTGAAGTCGACATCCTCGTAGAGACCCTCAAAGCTTGCGCTGGCCTGCTGGTTGGCGCTGAGGACGTGGCGCAAACGCTCCGCCTCCTTGGTCAACTTTGCGATGGCACGGCCGTGGGCCTTAACCTTCTCGGCATCGGCTGAGATCTTCTTTCCACCCTTGGACTCGACGAATTGGGCGACCATGTCGTCGACAATGAGGTAGTTGAGCGCGTCACCGCCCAGCGTCCTGTCCCAGCCAGAGCCGATCACGGAAACCTCCTGGATGGTCTTGTTGAACTTGCCAACGTCCTTGACCGTGCGGCCCTGGAACTTCATGACTGTAGCCTTGGCGGAGCCGGCACCCATATCGAAGACCAGGTGGTACTCGGCCTTGCCTCCCTCGTTGATGTTGGGGAACTGGCGGGAGGTGGCATAGTTGAGACCAACAGCAAGGCCATCGCTGATGAGGCTAAGGACCTTGAGGCCGGAGAGATCGGCGGCGGCTTGAATGGCGCGCTTCTCCTCAGTTGTAAAGTAAGGAGGGACCGTCAAGACCATGGAGCGGACAGAGGTACCAGCTCCAGCAGCCGACTCGGCGTTCTTCTGGATGCTCTGCAGCTCCATGGCCAGAAGCTCCTCGACCAGCCATGCCTCCTCTTCCTCAGTGAAGACCTTGCTCTTGAAAGCAGCTGTCCCTCGCGCCTTGTTCTTCTCGAGCTGCAGCGCAGGGTGTCGGGCAGCGTATTCTTGGACAATCGGGTCGTCGACAGAGAGGCCGAGAAGGGTCTTCAGGTTGGGGTAGACATCGTGGGGGAAGCGGGCGGAGAGAGCAATGGCATCGGAGCCGTAGAGTCTCTCAGGGTAGGATCCGGACTTGGGGCCACCCTGGAGGGGCTTGAAGGTGACGGCGGAGATTTCCTTGCGGCGCGAGTCCTTGGTCAGGACGATATCGAGAGGAATGCCTGGTTTGACGAGGGCGGCCTTGATGTACTCGGTGCCCAGGTCAACACCGAGTACGGCAGAGACTGCAAACACGTGTGCAGAAAAGAAGAAGACGCAGCCAAGGGCTATCGTCAATGGCGAGAAAGTTCGTGGCGCCATCATGTGTGATTTGCGCCCAATGGCGCTGTGGAGGGTTGTCTAGGCAGGGTCGTGTCGGAGTGACAAAGGCCGACGATACTAACTCGGATTGTTAGACAAGTCCCAGTGTAAGACTTGGGGGAAACAATAGTATCGTGAATCTAGGTAGAGAGCGAGGAAACCCCAAAGTCAAAGAGGGGAGTAGTAAAAACAAAAAGAAGGGGAAACTCTCTAAAAAATGGCGACCCAGGAGCACAGATATGAACAACGGAGGGGTCGTTGAATAGAGATTCGTGAAGGTGTCCTCTATTGGGTTCGGTGTCATTCCCACCCCAGACCTGGTCGTCTCGGCAGGGTACCTTCTAGGTGGATTACCTGTCCTGGCGAAGAGGACAGCTGTAAGGAAAAAAAAGTTGTGGCGCCTAGCCCCAAGTGCAAGGCTGACCATACGATAAGCTTTCCATTGGTGCGATAAGAACAAGCACTAGATTTTGTGGCAGTTGTCCCGAATGAAGTGGGGCAACAGGTCTGAAAGAGGCGATCAAGCCACAGTAAGGGGCCAACAACCACCTTCCCAGCTTCAATTCTGGTTTGAGCAAGCAACTCATAGATGCTCTCACAGCCTGCATATTACCTAAAGGTTACGTGAAGTATGACACCATCATGAGAGCGGTCAATCACCGCAGGTCCAACATCGAACCAGAGGCCTACATGGGGACAAGTGTCCCAGGTCGCTTATGCTCTGTCCTGTCACTACCACCGATTATGCTTGGAAAGGACAGTGTTGCATCAGATCTGCCTTCCATGGTGAGGCGCTTGCGAGGGTAACATGTCGTGTCAGTCTCAATACAAAGTCTTACTTTCTCCAAAGAATGAAGGAAACGAGACAACCTGTGTTCTTTGTGTCAATTAGACACATTGCGCCAGATATGGAAGGGCTCGCCTGACTCGATTGCTCTATATTTCATCCCGAGCATGGTATCGTACAGGATAGCAGACTTTGGGCCTAAGAGTCTGATTTATACGGCGAAGGCCAGGCAGGCTTATCACTGCAGCTACTAATGTCAATCACTCGATATCATCCGAAGTCGGAATATCATCTCTTTTTGAGTTCCCGTTTCCATTTGCATCGTTGGAGATCGCGGGGTAACAGGGCTACAGTGGGGCAACTTATGGCGGGGTATAATCTAAGTAGCTTCCCTTGCATTACGTCCAAACTGCAACTTCATCCAAACGACAGGGCCATCAGCACATAACACTAGAATATCGTCGTGAGAAGATCCCGCCTGAGGGTTTGACTTGAATCGTTGCTCAAGCGGAGGCCGATAGACCAGATCTCGACCACCATGGCTCCTGTGGACAACGAAGTCAAAGGCAGACTGGCTCTGGTGACAGGTGCTTCTGGTGGGTGAGTTGAGGTGACACCTCATCCGGCGAGTCATGCCTGACAAGGACAGAATTGGAGGAGCCTGCGCTCGAGAGCTTTTCGTCAATGGAGCTCGTCTAGCTCTGTCATGTTCATCAGATAGAACCGTTGCCAAAATCTTGGGCCTTGCTGCTGATCTTCAGAAGACAACGAACCAGGACATCAAGATTTCATGCCACGTAGTGGACCTGTCGTCCACCAAGGCAATCGAAGAACTCTTTGAGCAGATCAAGGCCGCTCACGGCCAGACCCCCGATATCCTCGTCTCCAACGCCGGCACGGCAGGCTTCGGCAACAAAGCTAACCCCTACCTGGAGAACATCTCCCTCGAGGAGTTCGACTTCACCATCAGCATCAACCTCAGGGCCTCTTTCCTTCTGTGTAAGCTCGCTATGCCGCACATGGTCGCCCAGCGCTGGGGCCGCATCATCTTCGTGTCGTCCATCTCGGCCATTGGTGGCGGCATCAATGGCTGCCACTACGCCGCGAGCAAGGCCGGTATGACGGGCATGATGAAGAATCTCGCGTCGAAGCATGCCAAGGACGGTGTCACGCTGAATGACATTGCGCCGGCCATGATTGGCGATACGGGTATGATTCCCGACGAGAAGCGTGTGGAGGGCACGCCTGGTGATGTGAAGAACATCCCCGTCGGACAGCTTGGAACGCCGCAAGAATGCGCAAACGTGGTTCTCATGCAGTGTAAGACTGGGTATTTGACTGGCCAGAGTATCTTGCTAAGTGGTGGGCTGAAGTAAAATCCTAGACTTCTTGCTCCGTGTGTCTTCCTTTACGTGTAGTGGAAACGCTTGGAGTACTCTTGACACAGCTACGAAGACGTAATCGTAAAGTATCGTGATGGCTTGGTCGGATGTCGAAAGTGTGAAAATCATGTTCGCGGCGGACACGCTCTGCAACACCACACTTTCGGGCTTTCATGATTACTCTTCCAGAATGTGAGCGTGCACTGCCTGGGACAGATTTTATGCGGGGTCGCTGTCAGCTGTCAGGCCGCGGCGTTTGTTCCGATGTGATTACACATGATCTAAGGTACCTAATGTAGTGTCCAACGAAATAGGCCGAACAATATTTGTTGTAACGGCTCCTCGCGTTTCCTCCACAAAATTCCCTTCCAGAGGGCTTTTCTTCTTCTACTTCAGCTTTCCCAATGCCAGAAATCGAGGTCAAGTGTTTGAGTGTCCTTTTGTAGTAACCCTCTACAACATCTGCAAGAAATGCCTCTCTACGAGATATCTCACGCCACCCCTCTAAGCCAAAGCCAGAGGGATGAGCTCGCTGAATCAATCACCGCCATACACAGCAAAAAGTTCACCGTCCCTAGGATGTTCATCAACGTCATATTCACAGACTCATCAAACACCCCAACCTACGTCGGAGGGAAACAGGTGAGACTCGTCCTTTCCTACTTCTATGTACGGGAGCATCCACTAAATCCGCGAACCGGGAACCCAGCGCCAGTCGAATCGCATCGTCGGGCGCGTTCGGCGAGGATCTTCCCGGACGCAGCAAGACTTCAATTCTCTATGCCACGAGATTCGAGCCGCGTGGGCCCGGATCGTGCATCCAGAGACTGCAGCCGGGGAAGGCCAGCTGCCGCCTCAGGACCTCGAGTTGAGGGCGGTATTCATCACGGGAGAGCTAATAGCTGGTTTAAAAGCCAGCTTTCCGGTGCCTATAGCTGGGGATGAGCTTCAGTGGGCGCAGGAGAACCACGCAGCCTTCAAGGAGAGGGCGGAGGCGGGGGATGAGGATTTCGCGGATCTCGTTGCTGAGATTCAAACCTGGCCTGAATTTGATTCTTGAAACTTATGGGACGTGTTGATTGATTTTAGTTTACCAATAAAACCCACAAAGCTTGTCTGTTATTTCTCTTGATCCATGATTCCCGCATATGATTCTTCTCCTTCAGAAAGTTGATTTGATTCCTGCTTGGAGACTCCCTCAGATTCAAACACAAGAACAACATCTCGCCCTCTACCCCTGGCCACCGAACTTCAGACCAGAAGCCCATTTATAACACCTGGTATATCCGTGACAGGGACATTAGGTACTAGAATTTTACTCCAGGTCAACACTTAGAGAATATGTGAATGAGGCTGCCGGCCCCTGTCCCATCAGTCAAGCTCGTACATTCCCACTTCGAGACCCTTTCCATATTAATCGGCCATGAGCCATTGCTTTTCACCTCTTGCGTCGATTAATCTTCTCAAGACCTTTCGCGGTGGATGCGTTTTTCCTGCCTTTCGCAGAGCTGGCTAGTATGTCAATAATGCCGTTGACATGGTAAATACACAAATCGGTCGGCGGACAGTTGCCGTGAAAGATCGAAAACAGCTCCCGCCCTACAGCCGCCCACCGCTGCCCTACGCTTATTCTATATATCAGCCCGTAATCACGGACCGGTACCGGCCGCTACCTAGATTATGCAAGACCGAGAGCATGTCACTAGCAGTCCTGTTGAGAGGTCGCAGGGAACCGGGTTTCCTGCGGTACTTTGAGATAAAACCTCGCTTCCGTTTAACGACAGGCCAAAAGGTCCCCTTTTGCGCCTCGACCATGGTGTACTTGCTAACCTCTCAATATTAGAGGATTTCTCCGTCGTAAGGGAAGAAGTAGGATTTGACGCTGCTTCAGCGTTGTCGTCGACTTCGAAAACATCCCTGAGAAGCTGTATGAGACTCAGTGAAGGATTACTGTCAACTTCCTTGCTGATGAGTCCAAGGTACGTAGACATGCAGGTATTCGATCGGAGCTTCTTTCACTTTATCTGCTTGATACGCTCAGTCTAGAGGCTCACCACTTGTTCTACTTACATCAACGTACATGCATATTTGGGAAGATGACCTTAACTGCGCAAACGTCATTTCACGTACAAATGAGCTTAGCATCCAAGAAAACGACGCGTGGCATATTTCAGCATCTTTCAGCATCATGCACTTTCAATCAATTCCATATAATCATCATCAGACGTAATGATGGCATCTTTGAATTTACTAATGTCTCTCTTGCGGTCTCGCACCTTGCACGATCGTGGGGTCTATGAGGCGTGCGTATGTCTTTTGGGTTTGCTGATGGGATTTATCGTATAGGGTGTTGGAGTGTTTCGCTCAAATCATACTTCGTGTCCCTCCATCGGTCCAAGGAAAATAAGACAAGAGTACAATTTGGCCTCGATCGGCTCGGATCGTTCCAAATATGAAGGGTACATGTAGAAAAGGGGGCACGCTCAGATAGATAAACAGGTTTCGATCCCCTTACACCGAAAAGCACCCGATTCTCATTGCAGAAGGCCTCGGTGGATCAAGGTCTACCGGTTCCCTGTTGGTTTTTTAGTCTTTACGACTCTCTTGGTCATTTCCTCCATCCGTATTCCGGCTATCATGCGACACCGGCCGCTCAACAGGCGACAACCCCCCAACGCTCGCCGCAACGATGCCAGGCATTCCCAGAGCCGCCTTCATCGGCGACGAGTTATGCCTGCTCGACGATCGGGAGCCGCTCCGGCTGCGCGTCCTCTCGCGATACTCACGGGGTTTCATTATGACCTCGCTGATCTGGCTGATCCTCCCTCCCTTGATGCGCTTGAGGAAGGCCAGGTCGTCTCTGATCTCCAGCAGAGCATCCTTGACGCCGCCGGCGCCCAGATGATCGCTGTCCTCCTCGTCCGTCTTCTTCTTGCGCTTCCACTTGGGGATCTTGGACCACACCCACGCGAAGGGGCTGACGATGGCGACGAACCACGAGTCGGGGAAGAGGCGGATGAGGACACCCATGGGAATCGAGAGGAGGCCGAGGATGATGGAGATTCCCCACTGCGGTCCGTTAAGGCGCTCGACCTTGAAGGCAGCGCCGCCGACGAAGACGATGAGGACCTGGCCGCCGGCCATGATGGCCAGCATGACGGCGAAAAGCTTGTTCTTGGTGATGCCTTCCAAGATGTTGAGGTTGTTGTCGATGCGTCTGCTGTTGATGAGCTTGAAGATTTGCATAAAGACGAAGACATTGAAGACGAGCGTCTTCTGCTGGCCAGAAGGGTAGTTGAGGAAACTCGGGCCGACAAAGTGGAGGATCAACGTGACGATGAGCTGGTAGATGGACTGGCCGATAATCATCTTCCACATGGGTGTATTAATTAACGCAGCGGTCTTGGCTTCGGGCTTTCGGTGAAGCATGCTCTCGGTGGGAGGATCGGTGGCCAGGGCGAGGGCGGCAAAGGTGTCCATGATGAGATTGACCCAGAGAAGCTGGACGGCGTTCAAAACGGGCTCTTGCGTTTCACTTCCTACAGCAGTGACGAAGGTGAGGACAACGGCAGTGATGTTGACCGTGATCTGGAACTGTAAAAACTTCTTGACGGCGTCATTGATAGCACGGCCCCAAGCCATGGCCTTGACGATCGATGAGAAGTTATCGTCCATCAGAATAATATCAGAAGCTTCCTTGGCGACTTCAGTTCCGGTGATACCCATGGAGAAACCAACGTCTGCGGATTTTAGGGCGGGGGCGTCATTCGTGCCGTCTCCAGTGACGGCAACGACCTCTCCCAAACTTCTCAAAGCCTTGACCAGGATTCTCTTGTCCTCGGGGCTGGATCGCGCCAACACGCAAAGGTCCCGAACAATGTTGACGCGCTCGCGCTCGTCCATGCGGCGGAACTCGATTCCCTCCATGACCTTGCCCGTCTCCGTAAGAATGCCGCAATCCTTTGCTATGGCTCTCGCCGTCTCGACATTGTCACCGGTAACCATCTTTACGGAAACAGAGGCAGTGCGGCAGTCCTCCACGGCCTTCGGAACGCCAGCTCGGACGGGATCCTGGATACCCACAACACCAAGCCACGTCAGGTTTTTGAAGATGCTAGAGAACTCAATGCTCTGGGAGCCTTCTTCCCTGCGGGCGTTCTCGGGGGGCCACTGCTCGAAGTCGCGGTAACCGAGGGCAATCGTGCGGAGGGAGCGGCGCGCGTAGTCGGTAATGATTTGTCGGATGTGCTCCTGCTGATCCGATGCCATTGAGGCGCTCGTGGGAGCCTTCGTGGGGTCGGAGATGGCGCTGGTGCATTGTCCCAAAAGGATCTCAGGGGCACCCTTGACGAAGAAACGGTACTTATTGTTTGGGAGACGCACAACCGCACCCATGGCCTTTCGCTTCGAGTTGAATGGGAAGAGCTGCTGGATGGGGCAGTTCTCACGTTCGATGGCAATTTGTTGGAGGGCAAAGCATCTGCGAGCCCAGTCGAGCAGGGCGGTCTCGGTCTTCGTGCCTACAAAAACCTGCTTTCCATTCTCCTCCGTCTCGAAGGCCGTCGTGTTCATGGCCACAGAGTATTTAATAAGATCCCTGAGATTTGCGTCGATTGCTGATGAGAGCTTGGACATTGGGACTTCTGTGGAACTGGTTTGGGACTTCTTGTCATCTCCAGTGACATGTACGTGAGACTCTTCGTCCACCTGGCTAGTTTCGGTGGATTGATCGTCTGAGGCGACAAAGCGGAACTTGCCCGTACCCAGAGTGCCGGCGACGACAGTCATGACATTCTCCGTCAGGGTGCCAGTCTTGTCGGAGCAAATGACGGTCGCATTGCCCATTGTCTCGCATGACTGCAGGTGGCGGACGAGATTGTTCTCCTTTGTCATCCGCTTGGTGGCGTAGGCGAGGGCGAGAGTGACGGCCAGCGGCAGACCCTCTGGCACTGCAACGACGATAATGGTGATGGAGGTGATGAGGATTTGCAGGAAGCGTTGGCCCTTCTCCTCCGGGGAATCGTTGTTGTTGGGAAGATGAGCTAGGAATTCGATCGTCAAGACACCAAGAAGGAGAAGACCGGCGCCGCTTCCGAGCTTCGCAATGTAACCTCAAGGTGTTGTTAGTGACCGACCTAGCGAGACCAGAAAGGCAACTTACCCGCAAGAATGTTTAGTTTGAGCTGGAGAGGAGTCATTCCAGGGTCGTCGCGAAGAGACATCATGGTCTTGCCGTGGCTAGAGTTCTGACCAACTGCAGTAACCAAAAACGTTCCAACGCCGTCCAGGACTCTGGCTCCAGAGATGATGAAAGGGTCAAGCTTCTTGGGATTCACTTCCTCCTCATGCAGCGCTTTCATAACAGTGTCCGCCGGTACCTTCTTGATAAGATCCGACTCTCCCGTTGCAGACGACTCATCACAGCTGACGTTGTGACCATCGATGAAAACACCATCCACAGGGATGATGTCTCCCTGCTCCAATAGCATGACGTCTCCCACCAAAATGTCGTGAACCGAGAGGTTGGCGGGCTTTCCGGATCGAATGACCTTGACGATGCGGTTCTCTTTCTTCTGGTTGAGCTTCCGGAACTGGCGCTCCTTTTGCCAATCGTTGAGTGAACCGACGACGACGACAATTGTAATGGCTACGATGATGGCAACACCTTCAACCCACTCCAGCTTGGCAGTGTCGTCTCCATGATGAGTTGCCCCAAACGTCTGGTACAGTCCCAGTGCCAGAGAAATGACGGCGGCCACACTCAGCAAGATCAAGACCTTGTCCTTCATCGCAATCCATGCGAGTTGCAGTAGTGACAGCGACTTCCTCTCGGGCAGAATATTTTGCCCGAATACTCTCTTCCGGTCATCAAAGCCTTTGCCGGCGCCGTCTTCATGATGGGCCGCATCCTGTTGCAGCGCATCTGTTGGCACAGCATCAGAAGAAGATGGGAGCTTCTTTCCTGCGGCGACGGCCTCCTCGAAGCTAATGCTGCCGTCCAGCTTGGATTCGTCGAGACTCAGACCGGCACGCCTGTCCGTCCGCAGACCCTTCTCCAACCCAACGAGACCTCCCACGGCGACGAATGCATCTAGACTCTTGGGGTTAATAAGCTTCGACACCTGGCCAGGTGTGTAGGCAAACGGGTTGTTCTCGACGTCAAAAGTCGACTCCTCGCCCGGATTCGGTGCCAAGGCATCGTCCGGATTGGCACCATAGACTTTAGGAGAGTCCGAGAGGTGTGCAGTTGGGGAACCCTTATCAGTGCCTTCATTTGTTTTTGACTTGGCTAATGTCGTATTGTTCGAGTCCCAAGACTGGGACCGTGACTTTCTTGTGGGCACTGATAACGTATTATTGATTTCGTCGCCGTGATCCGAAGAAGACGGTGATGATGTTATTTGGTGTTGGTGCTGGTCGCCTTCTGTAAGTCGACGTGCCGTGGTTAGTTTGGCCCGGCTGGACGCGATGGGAGAGGATTATTTTCATGACCGGTCCAGGGAGGAGGAATGTAATTTGGCGTCATACCTTGGTCGTTCACGGCTGAAGTATCCAGCGTGATAGTAGGCGCCCGAGGCCGCCTCAGCGGAGAGGGATTCCGCGGCATGGCGTTGCTTTGGTGTGATTATTTGTGGGTGTTGTTCGTGTTTCTGCCTCTCCGGTCCCAATGTGGTAATCTGGATGGCGATGGTAGCCTGGAGGACAATGTAGAAGAATTAAGAAAGTGACAGTCCGTCCACTTCGATTGGGGAGGAAGGTGCAGCGGTGATTGAAAGCTGTTCTTCAGGGGGAACTGGTAGAAAGGGTAGCTGCAGAACAAGTTTGGATGCCCAGGTTGTGGTGCAAACAAAGGAGGGCGGTGATGTTACACACGGAGTACATAAATGGACCCCAAGAAGAGGGAACCGGATGTTCAGCGAGTGGCAATGGAGAGTTGCACCTTTGCGGGCTGAAAGATGATAATTCGGGTGGGTTTGCGGAGGCGGTGTAGTTTAGGTAGTGTCGAAAGGGAGGCAGGGAGAGAGGGAACAATGGATCGAGGTGAGGGAGCTTGTTGAGCTTAAGCTTGCTCGCTGCTGCTGCGGGTGACGGTTTGTCGGCGGTTTGTCGGCGGTTTGTCGTTTGCCTGGCGGATGAAAAATTAAGATTATTGGTGCCAGCCATGCGGGTTGCGCGATGGGACATCGATGCACTTGATATGCCCAGACGCGGAATCTTCTCAGCCGAGGGTAATCTGGAGAAGGCGGTCCAGTGGATTTGACCATAAAAGAGGGCTGTGAAGCGTTGACTTTTCTCTTGGTCCGTTGAGGTGTGTCGATTCGGTACGTGTCTATCGACAAGGTATCCGGACGGCAGACAATTAAAGTTGGATGAATAGTGGAAATGGAGAACGGATAGAGAGGTGGGCTGTGGCAGGGCAGGTTTGGGCAGAAAGGACCACTGTCGTTAGGGGCCACGATACCGAGGATGAGGAAGTGAGAAGTTTGTTATGTAGTAGTGACGTGGGTGGGTGGGCGAGTGCAAGAAGGAGAGGAGGAAACGTGTTGGTAGTGGTGATGATGACGATGATGATGATAATGATGGATGGATGAATGGTCGGTCGTGGACTGACAACGGACAGCAATCGATAGAGACACAACGAGCCACGCGCTCGCAGAAACGGAAGCCGCAAGCTTCAACCCACGTCAAACAGCTGATGATGGCACAGCGTTGCGCGCTCGGAAGAGAACATGGGGGAGAGAAGACACCACACGCCGCGGAACATCTCAAGTGCCTCATCAGCTGGGCTTGGCAGGTCTAGGCCGTCTGGCCAACGAGTGCTAGAGGTGAGAACATTCAGGATAGGAGAGACTTGCGGATACACAGCCACCATTGTCGGTGATTCGATCAAGGCCAAGAAATCCCAAGATGCCAAGACGTCGCTCGCGCCCCGTATGTAGACGTGCAGAGGCCAGTGGTCATCTATGGTAATTCGCGCGCTCCGTTGCTGTTCACTGAGAAAAGACTACATCAGCAGGGCAAAGTATACGAGCACTGACGGGGCTGCTTCCATCGCCGAGACTAAGAGCAACTCATTGGCTATCTCAAGTGCCGTTCGACGTCGAGTACCTCAGCACCTCAGCACAGGGGGTGCGCCAAGCCATGTCTTTGAATTGCGGTGGACGGTGGAATTACTCTTAATAAAAGCATTCAAACGGGTTGGATACGAGGGCCTTGCTCTCCCTCCTGACCGCCCTCACCACGACCATTGCTTATCGGCCATATACTTGGCTCACTTCGGTAATGTCGCAACCGTAGCATTAGAGCCTGATGTGCTGACCTTCGTGACTTCGTCTCACTCATTTTTCACACTCACACTCTCACTCACAATCACTTTTACTTTCACCTTCACTTTCACTCAGACACTCTGGCCCTGGTCCATGACCGTTGACCGAGGTGAGAGCACTCGGACCAGATACCGCCCCATTTACCATGGGACCGGTGTTCGCTTCACGGTTCACCGTGGGAGCTTAGGCCACTTAGAGCCCAGTAGCGGTGGACTGATCCATTTGTCGCCAGAATGCTGAAGACAGGAAAGATTGGATGCCGCCGAGACAATTTTTCCTGAGCCTTGGCAACAACAACAACAACTGAGGAGAAACAAGGAGGCCGCCAACCGCAAAAGACAGATGAGGCACAGTCCAGCCCCCTCTTGGCAGGAACCTAACAGTGGCCATCTTGATTCAGCACCCCGAGCTGCACCAGCGACAAAGATGTGCTGAGGGAAAATCAAAGCTTTGGAGCGACATCTTCCATCCCAACTTCATCATAGCTTGTCCACGTTTAGCGTAGCCTTGTTGGCAGAGTCAGGTCGGGAAGCAAAATGAAAAAGGCAATTTGGATTTTGCCTTGCCATGCCATGCAGCCGCCGGGGCTGGTCTGATCTGTCCCAAACTCAACTCTCAATCATGAGTCTCATCATTGGACTCTGGAGCAACTATATCAGCCATCCCGCGTCGAGGGATTGACATTGTGGCACCCACACCGGAAGAGTCCAATGTTTCTGCATACCCGGGGCGGGTAACAACCCTGCGACTATTACATCCCGGAACAAGAATCCCGGCAGACAAAGGTCGTTCATTGCCAACCCCTCCCCCCGGGGACAGGTCGATAACTACCGGCTCGGAATGCGCCCACCCTTGGGCTCATTATGGCTCGGACGAGCTAAGAAAGACTTGGCCATCGGCGCTCTCGAGAGCAGAGACTGATGACCGAAAGATGCACTGCCACGCTTGGTCGCCTCACTCCATCGTTTTCCACCTCTTTCCACCTCTTCCGATTTGTCTCCCACTTTTGCTTCAGTGATCACAGGCAACTCAAGAAACAGAGAGATGGGGCGGGGTATGGGAAGACTGCCAAGACATCAAACTGACATCATCAAATCACACAAGAACACACACCCACCCACTTCTTCTGCCACGGAAAGAAGAGATAACTATCCATATGCTTCGCGAAGCAAAGCCAGCCATCCATGTGCCTACGTAGCAAACGCTGCGAGGAGTATGAGGGGACGGAAATTCCAGCGAATGCGTCAAAGAGGTGGTACACCCACATGAACAACAAGACCACTTCAACGTGCTGCAGCTAGAGAGGAGGCGCAGCTGTTGCAGCAGGAAATGCCAAGAGACGGCCTAATTTGGATTTGTGTTGGAAACCCCCATCACCCACCCCCGGGAAAACGGAGAAGCAAACTTTAAGCAACTTATTCCTTGAGGAAGCTCCCAAGCACAGTTCGATGCCAGGGGTGGTCTTCCCTCTGACGTCAGATCTGAAGCTGAAGGCGGGCTGGAGCTTCCATTCGAAAACCTGCGCCGAAACGGCATATTCCAGCCAGTCACCTCTTACCCTTTTTTCTATCTCTAATCTTTCTCCAATCATCTCAACTTCTTGACTTGGATTTCCATCCGATCCATGGTTCCTCCTCCTGACGAACGGTTCTTCGCTTCAGACCATGTAATTGGGGAGTTTAGGTTCATTGTGGCTGACTCATTAGGGTTCCGTGGCGGCCTGGTCTTCCAACTTCACCACCCAACACCTCCCTGGACTACAAGCAAACGAGGTGAACTAAAGTAAGCTCATCTTGACAGCCAAGCCCAATGGGCCGACCGCCACTTTTGGGCTGCCACGCTGCTTCTTCTTCTTCTCATAGCAAACACTGATCGGCCGCCAAGGCATGCGAGGTGATGGACATGCAAAATATACGCCCAATCAGCGCGCCAAGCAACGCGAAACCAGGCCGCCGCTGCTCCACGAAAATACCAAGAAAAAGCATGGCCCAAAACCAAATAAAATACCGCCTCGAGCAAAACCTGCAGCTGGCCAGCACAAAGGCTTTTGCCGTCACCGTGTCACCATCTTTGCTTTCTTTCTCAGGCTCTACTCCGTAGCTAGCTGTGATATCTTCTGGCAAATCGCCCCCGTTCGCCCCTGACTCGGTCTTGGCGCTGGCGCAGCAATTCCAATGACTCCCTCATATTTCGCCTCCGTAGCGTCGAGACGCCACGGGCACGCGCAACGCCGGGGCCATCCCGTTCCTATGATTGGCCATGCAAGATGCTCCCTGGCACGGGTAGAGAGGCATCCACTCCGGACCGGACTGTGACGTCCGAAACCATCTCCGACAGTGTCTCCATAATATTTCCATAATTGCCGGGCGCGTCGCCGGAGGCTCGCCCAGTGTATGCAACCTATTCATCTCCGTCTCTCAAATATACGCGCGCTCCAAAGAATCTTTGCTCAGCCAGGCTCTAATATCTTGCGTAAGCTTGGATCTTACTGGCACTGATAATGCAGGTGCATTTAGGCAATTCAAATGTGATCTCCCCGGAGCTTACTGAGAACTCCGTATTACCAATCCATCTTGACTGTCACTTGAGGAATATAACGCTCTCCTCAGAAATGTTGCTCTACAAATAGGCTAGTGATTCTTGATATGGTGGTACTCCGGTAGACTTCGATCGTGAGATGACCAAGGCCCCAAATATTGGGTAATTGGTGTGGTGACGGTCCCTTTCAGACAGTGTAAGGGTGACTATTCTCGGACTAAATCAAAACCTGACCTCTCCTCATTCCCGTGCATCAAATCATGCCAACATACGTAATCACCGGCGCCAGGGGCGGCATCGGCCTCGAATACGTTAACCAGCTAAGCAGAGACCCGTCGAACACAGTCATCGCCCTCGTCCGCTCCACCTCCACCGCCGCGTCCGCAGCCCTCTCAGCCCTCGAATCCATCAGATCCTCCAGCAGCGCCACGACGCACATCATCGAATGCGACGTCTCCTCCGAAGCGTCTATCGCTGGGCTCCCCGGGCGGCTGTCAGCGGCCCTCGGCCCGGGGATGGCCAAGGTGGACTTCCTCATCAACAACGCCGCAACGCTACAGTACGCGCACCAGACGAGCCTGACGCTTGATGCGGAGGGGTTGGATGTGCAGATGAATACCAATGTGCTCGGGCCGGCGAGGATCGTGCAGGTCCTGCTTCCCTTTTTGGGCGCCGCTGCTGCGAGTGAGGGTGAGGGTGAGGGTCAGGGTGAGGGTCAGGGTGCGGTCGAGGAGGAGGAAAGGATCGCCGCGGTCGTCGCCAATATCACCTCCGGCGCGGGGAGCTTGGGGTGGGCCAGCGACGGCCGGGTGCACATGCTGGGCGGCTACTCCATCAGCAAAGCGGCGCTGAACATGCTGACGGTCCAGCAGGCCAAGGAGTTGAAGAGCAAGGGGATCGTCGCGGTGGCTGTTGATCCGGGACACGTCAAGACTGCTTCTGGTGGGCTCGGGGCGACGGTAGAGGTTGAGGATAGTGCTCGGAGTATACTTCATCTGCTGGCCGGGCTTAACAGCACTGACACTGGGAGGTTCTTCCTGTACAATGGGACTTGCGTGCCATGGTAGACTTGAGGTACTTCTCATGAGGTGAGGGAGGTTTCCTTCAATATTCGACCTTGTGTGTCCTCTTTCGGGCTTACACTGCCTTATTCTGCTTATCCGTATATTCCGAAGATTGGAAACGTTCATGGAATATCACTCGGAA
The DNA here is from genome assembly GCF_001831195.1 of Colletotrichum orchidophilum. NCBI lineage: Eukaryota > Fungi > Ascomycota > Sordariomycetes > Glomerellales > Glomerellaceae > Colletotrichum > Colletotrichum orchidophilum. The sequence continues at coordinate 73,248 of NW_019173081.1, forward strand.
CCTACTCAGCCCACAGTCGCGAGATGTCTAGTTGCTCGGGGAGGCCGATTGTCGGCCAAGTCGTCTCAATGTCGAAACGCACAATCCTGTCTATAGTTTTTGTTCTATTCTCTTTAGGAGTACAATCTTGGAGAAATCCAAATCGAAGAAGTTTTCAAATGCCACATTTGAATTCAAATCGTAGACTTCTTCTGAAGTCAATAAACACACCATATTATTTCTCTGTGGATGCGCATCCACTAATGAGAACTACGTATACACAGTTGTCCACTGAACTCAGGGCATCCAAGCACTTTTTCGTCGTCCTTGGATGGAATAGATTTAGAAAGGAATAGGGGAGAAAGCACTCTTCCAAGTCACTCCTAATACCACTGTCACGCCACATTGCTCATACAATCATTTGGGACCGCAGCTGATTATCTAGACAGTTGATACAGTAGTAGGTAGCCAACGAACAACACCTTGATTTTGTCGGTTGAAGCACCTGTGAAGTCAGCCATTGTTCAAAATCCTCCAGCATGAGCAGGGAAATAATACCTGGGGTTTGACACCCGATATCACGCTTCAACTTCAACGCTCAGTCAATGTCGATGAGGGGGCCCAACCCGCAACGAAGCCCTTGGAAGTCAGTCTAGATCACATTGAAACGGACAAACCGCGAATCGTGCCCTCGTCACCAAGAGGTCATCCAAAGAGCTATTCACTGATTCGCAAAGGTACAAAGTCCTGCAAAATTTTACAGACTTGCTAACCTGTCATGAAAACAACTTCCTGGAAGAGGTTTCTCTGGTGGAATAGGGCAGTAAAACATGACTAGACTGTCCATTTTGATAAGCACAGCGCGGGCTTGGCAGTTTCAAGCTAGGAGCTTGGCCACAAGACGCTGTCAACGCCCACCTATTCACAATCTACATAGCAAATGTCCACAAATCGAGCAGACTTGAGGTAGCGAGCTTAGCCGCACTTGGGCTGATTGGTAACGTTATCATACGAAAGTAGACCCTCAGGTCTACTAAGAGTATCCTACACACTTCTTTCTTCAGAGACCATTTCCTAGGTTCCCTGAATATCCTTGAACGCGGAACAATAAAACTTCAATCAACGGAGTTCGCGTGCAATGCGTGGTAGCCTCTAGTTCCTCGCGCCCACGCGGCGTCTCCTGGTCGTTGAGGTCATGTCCGCATCACCCGCCAACTCATCAATATCATCTTCCGCCATCGGTGTATCCTCACCAGTAGCGACGCTAGTCGGCCTCGTGTTGCCAGAGTTCGAGGCAGGTTGACCTGTGCGTTCCTTCTCCGCATTACGGAGCTCGCCTATGATCTTCTCGACCTCCATCGACATCATCCTCGTAGAACGGACCACGGCGTCTTCGTCAACTTCGTATCCCACCACGTCAGCCCCATCGGCAGCACTCCCACCTTTCATGAATGCTGGGCCAGGCCCGCGACTGGGGTTCAGGTTGTACATGATGGCATTTGAAAACATGTGCACGAGCTCTCGTTCGAGCTGGGCGCTGTTGATAATGCTCTTGGGAGGCACCAGATCGTCACTGATTGGCAAAAGAACAGAGCCTGTGCCTGGGTCACCGTCTGGCAAAGCCTTGGCGGCCTCAGTGGCTGCTCTGTTGCCATGCGTTATGGCTGCACGAATGGACTTGATGTCCTGCGGCTGAATGATCAGAGTCTTGTAGCCAGGGGCGTCTCGCTCTCGAATCGGATTCGCAAATTGGTTCGCAAACCTGTGAGCGCCGATCTGGTCTAGAGCGGCAGCGCTTACACGACCAAACTGACGTGTCCATAGCACGTGGGTCGGAGCTGTAGGCGGTGCGAGTGGCTCTGTTGGAGTGTCTTGACGTTTGCGCTTGTGAGCAAGCCGTGATGACACGCTGCTAGGTGTGATCATGTTGCGTCGACTCGGTACGCTTTCATCAGCAGTCGTGTCGCCCGTATCATCTTGCGGTTTGGGCGTCGCTCTGGGAGTCACTCTAGGAGTGGCGTTCTCGTCCTTAATTCTGGGCGCCAGCTCATGGTGATCCATCGATAACTCGTCAGTTTGCGACACGACCGACTGGCTTCTACGCGTGCCGGCAACCGAAGGTGTGCTGTCAGCACGGACCTTGTTCGCGCTGCGCGGTGGTCGGCCTCGGCCTCTAGGACCGGGAGTCTTCATCTCTGATTTCGGCACCGGAATGGGAACCGGTGTCGGCTTAGGACTGGGTCTCCGTGGTGCTTGTGTCGGGGTTGGCGCGGGGGGTAGCGGCGCAACTTGCTGCACAGGACTCAATGGTTCAAAAGCGGGACTAGCTACTTCCCTGTCAGACGCACCCGGTCGAGGGGTCGAAGGCGTCGAAGTCACGGTCCATTTGGTTCCGGAGCCAGTGAGGAGGAAGGTGGGGGCCGCTGTGACAGGCGTCTGTGGCGGTGGAATAGGGGTGTTCGAGGCTCTTTTCGCCGGAGGGGGGGCAGCTGTGACTTGAGGAACCAGGTGAGGAGGAATGGCAGGCCGAGGCTGTTGCTTGTTGAGCGGAGAGCTGACACGCTTTTGAGCATCATTTGGCTTAGCATTCGACTGGGCTGGCGCTGGTGCGGGCGAAGGGCTGAACTGCTGCTGCGCGTAGGGAGGGGGGTAGGATTGCTGCCATCTTGGAGGAACGGCAGTCTGGCCGGAGGGACCGGTGGACGGGGTAGGCGATGCTGCAGCGAGAGGTCGCGGGTGGTTTGACTGGTAGCCTGTAGGCGGCTGTGGTGGATGAGGAGGCTGCGAGCTGCGAGGAGATTGAGAGGCAGTCGGTCGAGGCGGCTGCGAGTGCTGAGCGGGTTGTGGTCGCACAGAAGGCGCAATCGGAGTCGTAGACGATGGCCGGCCTTGAGGCGGTTGGTTCGCTGAGTTCTCTGGATGCCCCTTGGTCGGCGTTGAGTGAGTTGATGCCACCGGCTGTCCCTTGGGCTGAGAATGAGGCGGCGGGGGTTGATGATGCTTTTGAGGCTGAGGTTGGTTTTGGCTTTTGACTGGGGTCTGAGTCTGGGGTTGTGTATGAAGATGAGCTTGATCCTGAGCCTGAGCCTGAGCCTGAGCCTGAGCCTGAGCCTGAGCCTGAGCCTGAGCCTGAGCCTGGCGCGGCGGGGGGGGGGGGGGGGGGGGGGGGGGGGGGGTTGTGGTGGGGGTTGGGGGTGGAGGTTGGTGCGGCGTTGGATGCTGAGGATGCGGCTGCGGCTGAGGTTGCGTCTGAGGCTGGGGCTGGGTCTGAGGCTGGGCTTGAGTCTGAGGCTGAGCTTGAGCCTGAGCCTGAGCCTGAGCCTGAGCCTGAGCCTGAGCCTGAGCCTGAGCCTGGGCCTGAGCCTGAGCCTGGGGTTGAGGGGCTACCAGCACCGGCTGCGACTGTTGGACATATCTCTGTGTCTGATTTGCTTGCATTGGAACATGTGGAGGTTGCGGAGGACCATGGTATTGCCCTGTCGGTTGAGGATACCATTGTGAAGGATGATGTGCCTGATTCGGGGTGGAGGATGCAGAAGTTGCTGGAGTTTGTGATGGCATAGGGCGACCCTGTGGTTGAGGTGCCGGCGCCGCAGGCTGATATGGCTTTTCCCACTTCAGAGTTCCCGGAGTTGAGGGTTGAGCGGGCGTCCCTGGTGCTGGAGCACGAGTCTTGGGTATGTTATCTGGCCGTGGTGATATTGCTGGTAGAGGAACTGGCGAGGTCGACTGGCCGTGCCGAACTGGTGGATGCCCAGCACCAACAGGAGGCTGCAAGACCTGTCCCGCACTGCTGGGAGGCTTAAGGTTTTGATGCTGCTTGACATCTGGCCCATTAGCGGGCGCCGCAACAGATGCGGCGGCGGCGGACACAGCTTGCGTCGGAGGCACAACAGGTGATGGCTGGAACGCGCCTGCTGGCGGAGCCACGTCTCGTCTCGCCTGTGCAGGCTGTAGGGTCGGTGGTGGAGCTGGCGCAACGGTTGTTGGTGGTCTCGCATGGGTTTGGGGCGGTAGAGGAACGTGTCTGGGGATCGGTACTGGAGTCTGCGTTGGAACGGAGCCTGGTCCGTTGGCAGGCCTGATCGGTCTTGGTGTTTCAACAGGCGGCGTCGGAGTCGATCGCTTGGCCTGTAGTTGCGCTGCGGTCTGGGCCGGCGTCGGAATCAAAGAAGGAACCGGGACAGGTGTTGGAACGGGCTTTGGCCCGGAGGAGCTGTTTGGTGCTACTGGACGGGGTGTATTCGCCTTGGCTCGGTCGATAGCCTCTTGCGTTTCCAGAGCTTTAATCTCTCTGGCGAGTGTCTCAATGCGCCGCTCATCTTCCCTAATATCCTTGACGATATTTTCCTTATACCTTGCATAGAGTCGATCCACCAACGCGGGGAATCTGTGCGATTGCTCCTTGACTTCCCTAAGCGTAGGCAATGGGGGATGACTGAGCTTGCGCTTCTTCAAGTTTGGCGACGCGCCATCGGGCTTATCGGTGGTCGCATTCTCGCTCCTCAACTCTTCCTGCAGCAGGTGCAGGAAGAGTTGTTGAAGCGCATCCGGGCTTAGTCGTTTAGCGTCGTAGGTCTTGTCATCCTTGATCAATGAGTTATTGACAAGGAGATCGGAGGCCTTTATGAAGGCAGGAGCTTCGGCGCCGTGCTGAAGGACGGCTTGAAATAGAAACAGGGACTCGAGAGGAGTGTAGACGGCCGGGTTATTCATGCCCCAAAGCCCGCCTCGCCAGTGATCGAGGGAGCTGTCGCGTCTCGGTAGAAGATGGATAGGCGCCAGGGTCTGCATCTCCGACGTTAGACAAGTGTCATCTTATCAAGACGTCGCAAGGCTGAGAGTCGCGCGTCGCGGGACGTACTGGCAGCCTCTAGGAGGACCTCTTGGTGGGCCGAGGCATCTACTTGCACGCGTTCAGGGGTGGAAAGGGTGGCTATCTGGGGGCCACAAGTCGTCGCAGGTAGAATTCGTGTCGTAAGGTTGGTGTTTTGAGTCGTCTGCTCGCCAATTTCGGTCACGTGATACAAGGTGTTTCGAGGTGGGATTTTTGCTAGTATTGTTTGCAGGCGGGCCGCTGGGCGGTCGATGAAATTTTTTGTTGGTCGATTGGCAAGGTTTGGAGAGAAGATGGGGAATTGAGGACGGAATCTGGAGCGCAAGGCGAGCGAGATGAACCAAGAGCGTAGTGCAGCACGGCGAATCAGGTTTGACATTGGCAAGGCTGAGGAGCTGGGAGACGTCACGTGGTACTCTCCAGGCTACACTATTTCTCGTCCCTCCAAATTGTTTCCGACGTGCAGGCACAGCAAATCCGATGCACATAAGAATGAGGCGCTAAGGCATCAATGAAATGCACGGGTGAGAGCCAAAGACCGGGGCTGCTTGCGGCCCGCCGGCGCTTCTGTTAGCCTCAGCCCGCAGGTGGTGTTAGCCAGAAAACGGAGCCGGTCTAGGAAGCTGCAGTATTGAAAGCAAGCGTGGCAAGCACGTCGGGAGGCTGGCAGGCCATACGCTCCTCAATTCATCCCTGTTTCCTCGCTCCTTAGTCAGACCGATCGGTTTTGGCTTTTTTTCTCCTTCACGGTTCCCCATGTCAGAATAGGAGAAGCTGAGCTGGCAGAGAAGCAATCCACTTGAAAGCCTTCCGTCCAATCGTCTCCATCAATGCCTCTTCCCGGTCTCCCGGCCTCCCGCTCTTGGGGCCCCGAATCTTGCGAAATCGTATCCAAGCCTGGAAGTTCTCTTTGTCCATCGAGGAGACATCGGTTCGCCCAGCTCCATCTGTAAATCATCCTCAGCTCTGGTCCAAGCGAGAAGCTGCCAACAGCCATGCTGCTCACAAGCGCCTCAGTATAACAGAGCTGGCAGCTTCCCAGACCGGCCCCGCCGCTTCAGGTTTTGGATGCCGTCTATACGAGTAAGGACGGTGTGAAGTCTCTGATGAGGATACCTACTTGAAGTCGGGTACCTACGCAAGTTGAGAACAAACTCTCAGCCACCATCCGTGCTTGTTGCATGTGTCTTGGCCGAGTCTCTGCCCGGCCTGCCAGTTCAGCGTTCTAGCTATCCTAATGAAAGTCAATTGCTTCACAGGTGCGATGCTGACACGCAGGGCATGTCAAAAAAGGAGAGCCGTGTCAAGTGCATCTGCGGAGGCGAAACTACATCCCTTTCTCCCTTATCAAGGATGGCGAAAATTTATATTGGCTGTCGTGGGCCGTATCCATAGATCTGCCCCGTCATTTCCAAACGACGGTTCCGTCGAGCCTGTACGAATCGAATCAAATGTAAACAAAACTCCTCTAAGCACCCTGACCCGAGAGCCGCTTGCCCAGCCTGAGGCATGTGAGTGTCCCATCTGCGGCCCTCAGTACGGATACGGACACTACCGCATGTCACTGTCTTCACCTAGTCTGCGGAGAGGGTGCGCGAAGCAAAAAGGATGCGCACTGGGAGACCTGCCAGATTCGCTGAATGGACCCGGAGCAAGCGAAGGCCTTGACTCGGCCGGGCCAGGCTTGCCGCATGCCCCTGGATTCTGGAGCCAGTGAATTGCGTCTCTTTCTTTTTTTAAGCTCGGCTGTCTGGGACGGCGGATGCAGGTCGATTGGCGGATTGCGAATTAGCGGCGGCGGCTCAAAGAATTGGATGCTGCGCTTTTGCAGGCTGACAAGACCCCAGAACTTAGAGGTGCCCGGCCCAGCCAGCCAATCTGGGCGGCTCAGCCCCGGGACATGGAGACAAAGTTCGGGATGAAGGAGGATTTTGATGACACGGGGCCGGATGAGATATCCGTCGGTCATGTCTTGTTGCCATAGCAGACGGGCTTCTGGGCCTTCGATTTTGGAGCATGCGGCGGCAGCGGCAGCAGCGATGCTTTGCTATGCCATCCAATGGTTATATCGCAGACGCTAATGACGATGTTTCTGGAACAAGAGAGACGGGATAACTACAGTGGCTTCCTGATGAGCAACGAGGCTTGGAATGAAATCTCATTAGGCCTGCTGTTTGGCACATCCACGCCTCTTCCGCACCCTTTGCCTAGCCCAAGTCGGGGACACCTTGATGCCACCAACTCTCCCGGTGCTAGAGACACACATGGTTGCCCCTAATTATTCATTATAACACCGTGACTGATGCGGAGTATTACAATGAAGTCTCGACTTTGGAGCTTTGCTTTTCGGTGACAGACACTCCGCAAAGTGCCCGGCTAGGTAGTGAGCACTAAAGACCTGACGGACGAAGCTGCCGTCCAGCTTCCCGACAAGTGCAGGAGAAACACAGGCCGCGGAGTCCCCGTGCAAATCTCGGGGTGAACCGGTATCTCAATTCCATGGCAAACTAGCGCTTTGGCCTGAGGCAACAGAGCTGGCCTGAGTTGCCGGGCCAAAGAAAAACTTCGTCTCTGCTGCACCTTCCCACAGTGATCTTGGGGGTTGGAGCAATGGAAGGGGGCGACCCACCCGCGCCTGCCCACCCAAGAGGACACTAACGGAGTCTGGAGGGCCAGCAAAGAGACCCACTCTTGTCCACTTCTTACGCACCCTGAGCCCGGCTGGGGTGGTCGGTGCTCCTTTCTTAGCGCAACCCGGAAAGATTCGCTCAAAAGCTGTTCCTTCTTCGGCCACCCTGCAGGAATTTTTTTTTCCCTCCCTCAAACCTGCTGCCGTCGGAGCACTTAAATTCTCTCGACTCGCTCTTCCGTCTTCACATCCCCTTCTATTCCTCCGTCCATCTCCGCTCATTCTTTTCTCTGAGGTTGATCTTTTGAGAAGAAACCCACAGCCAAGATGTCTGTTCCTGTCGAAAAGCAGAAGGTCCTGGGCATGCCGGTAAGCTCCTGTTCCTCCCCCTGTCCGTTATCCGAGGCTGCGGGAAAAAAAATTACCTCGCCGGCGACGTCGCTTCATTCCATCACCGATGTACCATCAATAGCCATCGTATCCTGCCATGGAATAACCGAGATGCAATGAGTCTCGACCCGATGGACTCGGTTGGGCGCGACAATGGTCAGCTTCTCGGCTTATCATCGTTGGTGGAAGACCCGACGCGCTGGACTGAGCATTTCATACTCTACCCTCGATATGGACGTCAACATGAGGATGAATCAATTTGCTAACTGCTTTCTCACAGCCTTTCGTGGCCGACTTCCTTAGTACGTTGCACAAACCACCACGATGCCGGCGATTGTCATCAACCAGCTTCCCGACCTCGGCAAGCTGATCTTGGCAATGCGATAAACCCATGAAACATTCACTAACAATATCCTACAGTGGGAGGTGTCTCCGCCGCTGTCTCCAAGACTGCTGCCGCTCCCATTGAGCGTATCAAGCTTCTCATCCAGAACCAGGTTAGTAAACACTGCCATCCATTCACTCTGGACAGGTAGCCGGCCAAGGTCGGACCGGGTAACCCCGGTCAGAAAAGTCATCGCGATATTACACGTGACCTTGGCCACCACCGCTGCTGGAGCTACTACTCAAGATTGCATCTAACAACTTCATAGGATGAGATGCTTAAGCAGGGTCGTCTTGACCGCAAGTACGACGGTATCGTCGACTGCTTCAAGCGCACCGCCGCCGATGAGGGTGTCATGTCCCTGTGGCGTGGCAACACTGCCAACGTCATCCGTTACTTCCCCACTCAGGCCCTGAACTTTGCTTTCCGCGACAAGTTCAAGCAGCTGTTCGGCTTCAAGAAGGAGCGTGACGGCTACGCCTGGTGGATGGCTGGTAACCTGGCTTCCGGTGGTGCTGCCGGTGCCACTTCCCTGCTCTTCGTCTACTCCCTCGACTACGCCCGTACCCGTCTGGCCAACGACGCCAAGTCCGCCAAGAAGGGTGGTGAGCGCCAGTTCAACGGTCTCGTTGACGTCTACCGCAAGACCCTCGCCTCCGACGGTATTGCCGGTCTGTACCGTGGCTTCATGCCCTCCGTTGCCGGTATCGTCGTCTACCGTGGTCTGTACTTCGGCATGTACGACTCCATCAAGCCCGTTGTCCTCACCGGTAACCTCGCCAACAACTTCCTTGCCTCTTTCGCCCTTGGATGGCTCGTCACCACCGGTGCCGGTATCGCCTCTTACCCCCTTGACACCATCCGCCGTCGCATGATGATGACCTCTGGCGAGGCCGTCAAGTACAAGTCTTCCTTCGACGCTGGAAAGCAGATCGTCGCCAAGGAGGGTGTCAAGTCTCTCTTCAAGGGTGCCGGTGCCAACATCCTCCGTGGTGTCGCCGGTGCTGGTGTCCTGTCCATCTACGACCAGCTCCAGGTCCTGCTCTTCGGCAAGGCCTTCAAGGGTGGCTCTGGCTAAATGCCTTTGACACTTCTTCGTGTATAAACTCTTCACCGGTGGCGGGTTGGGCAGTTGGCGAATACCCGGGCTGTGGGGATTCGTTGCTGGTTAGGATCAGATGAGGAATCGGTTGATAAAATAGGGAAGATGGGATGTTGTGGAGGGGCTATGGATGCAGGCACCACGAGACGTGGCACGCCTGGATCGGCCAGTCCTTCGTGGTTTAGACTGGCATCTGGCAAGGCGTTCTCTTACATGACCTGAAGAGCTTTGCTTGCTACCTAATCCACTGTAATTTGTACACTAAAGCAATTTCCGATTGCACTCGTTCACGCAACACCTGTCCTCGCTGGACTTTACCGGCTTCTGGTCGATCCTGGGGTGGATTTTCCTTGGTATTGCATGATGATAGACTTCCGCGGCACAATAGGAAGATTTCTTTGATTCTATAATGATGCTCTCATCTAAGCCTTGAATGTTTTAACATGCGGTCTTTTCGAGTTTTATGGCAGTGTTAATGGTAGTCTGACTCGATAAGGCGGCGTCCATTGGTGTCGTCGTTATCCTGCTCTGATTGGTCAATGGCCTTTTTGTTGCTAGTGGACTCAAACACGCCTGCACTCCGCAGTGACAGTGACAGTCGCGTCCCGCTCTAAGCTTTAAATCACCCCACGTGCTCCCCGCTCTAATCGCCTGATTACCAGGCCAGATCGAATCTCGCCGTTCAACAGATGCACCTCTGACATCTGACAGTTTATGTTTACTTGGAGAAGTGGGCTATCACGCAGTCGACACGTGGAATCTCTGTTGCCGAAATTGACTCGCCAGCTCTATCGATCTGACGCACACCTTGGTCAAGCTACCACCTCGATGCAAGCAATTCATCAATCCTGAAGCAACATCAGCAGACAACAACCACGACAATGCCGAGACAAGCAACCGAGACAGCGAAGCGCGGCGGCCCTACCAAGTCTCAACAGCAAGCTACTGGTACGAAGCGGAAGGCCACGCAGCAGCCGGCACGTAAGAAGTCGGGGCCCTCTGAGCTCTCCGACAGTGACGCACCGGGATTGCGGGCACGGCGCGAAACGGACGATGTGGAGGAGGAGCAAGTAGAAGAGGAGCGAGAAGACGGCGAAGAAGAACCGGACAATACGATCCCGCCCGAGCTGCTGACACGGCTCCTGCATGAGTTCTTCGAGAAGGACGACACGAGACTCAGCAAAGACGCGAACTTAGCGGCGGGGAAGTATATGGATATCTTTGTGAGGGAGGCGATTGCGCGATGTGTGCATGAAAGGCCTGGTGGATTTCTTGAGGTTGGTTTGCGCTGGCTTCATGTCTTACAATGAAGAAGGTGCTAACTGACTGGTTGACAACAGGTTGAGGATTTGGAGAAGATTGCACCTCAGCTGCTCATGGACTTCTAGCCTTGGAGTTGAGACTTCGTGAAAGATGAGGTAACGAAAGGTGACACCTCTCATATACTAGCTCCTGAGGCATGGGAAATGCTCTTCGATCGGACTTGGAAGACCTCAAGCCACATTCTTCAATCTTTGTGTCGCGCACGACGTACGTTATTGAGGCCATCGACTCAACACTGCCCCGCTACCTTTGCGTTGACGAAAAGTCGCTACCGATCCCGCATGTCTCAAGGTGCTCGCCGAACCTACGCCAGGTCATCAGCGAAGGACAAATCAGTTCGATCTCGGCATACTGTGGCACGGAGATGGAACACAAAGATCGCGCTTCGCGTAACAGGAGTCTTGCAGCATTTTTTGTCAGATCTGCATGACACAGTGTCGTGATCTTCAATCCATCATCCGCCATTTGCCGTTCATGTTCGCGAAGTAGATGTGAAGAGGCGTTGCTGCTACCCACGAGAAAGTAGCACAGTCTCTGAGGAAGCCAAGACTTTTGTTCCGGTCGATCATGTGGAGCGCAGCCATGCTCTGATGTTTCAACATGTTTTCAACGGGGCCACGAGGGTGGAACACGGCACTTTGATACTAGAATCTACGCTGCCCGACGCATTACAGACCAATCTTTGTCTGGATCGCCTGCCTGTGCATGACAGACAGCGCCAAAAGCAGGTATCTATCGCTGGCGAACCGTGGTCTAGTTGAGGTTGCCACAGCCGGCCCGGTCAAAGGGACGGATAAAGATGCCGAAGTCGAAACTGCATCCAAATGGGGGCTCAGGTTTCGACCCCGGGCCGTCATCGAGACTGGAGGTGTCAAAGGGTCTCAATGCCTTCAAATCAAAGTCTGCCCACCCTTCCCCCTGCATCCCACAGGCAACTGGTACCGAGTTCACTGGGCTACCTACCTTAGCTACTGTCGTCACTAAAGAAAGGGCTGAATGGAACGGACAACTCTCCGCTCGTCTCCCAGTCCAGACGAAGCTATAACAGCAGTAAAACCAGCAGCGACATGAACTGCCATTCGAAGCCTTCCCGTGCCTCAATGTTGTATCTGTGGGTTCAGACGAAACGGCAGGCTTGACAGCAGAGATGTCAAAGACCTGGAGGGGTAAGAGGGAAGGTGCATGGCTACCTAGACAGACGAAATTGGAAGAAAGTCCGAGAGGATTCCTCTCTTACATGTCTCTTTTACCCATCGTGTTGGGCCAGTTGACTGACTATCGGCAAACATTGCACGGTATCCGATGATGAGGGTCGTCGCGTCTGGGGGAGGGTCTTGGGATGAAACCTTACGCTGACACAATGATCTTCCCCCTCCCTCTATCTCTCTGTCTCTTTGGACTCTGCAGTTCTTTCTCACCTGGGTTGTCTCCTAAACAAATATCCGAAGGTCGGGGTAGCGAGATAGTTGTTCCTAGAGACGGGTGACGGCTAGGGATTTGCTTTAACCGGTTGAGCCGCATTCCCCATATTTTCCTACCTTGAAGCAAGAGTTTGAAACAAGTTCCGCGCTCTCTCTCTCGCTTCACTACAGAAATCAAAATACAATGATAGCTCAGTCTACACGAAGTGTCTCGACCAAGTCGCCAGGGGTTGTTACCTCTGGCTTGATTCAGCTTCCGCTTTCCCAATCAAGCTTATTTAACACTAGGAAGCACATTAATTGTAAGGCAACTTGATTGGTTTGCACTTGGCCCCAAGACCATCAAAGTCTCACCCGATATCACGTCCGTCTTTGTCCCGGACCGCCTTCCCTTTACCATCTCTCGTTTCTTACTTACAAGCACTCTCCCAGTGCGACGTCGCTGAACGGACATGAGAAGCTTGGTCAGTTGTCATGGGCTCTGCTTCACGGTAATTCTGATTTGGCCGTGGACTGCTAGGCCCTTGGACCTTTCTTGGCCACGTGGGAAGTCTACAGATGAGGTGTCGCAACCTGTAAAGTTGTAATTAGATGAGATGAGATGAGATGAGATGTAGAGGGACAATTTGTCTATGCAAACTAGGCGTTTGTCCCGGTTTTGCCCAGAAAAAAAAAACATTTGTAAGTAGATGTGAGTATGCAGCTTGGGAAGTGAGTATTTATGAACTTGTTCCTGGTCTAGTTGACATAAGCACCGTCTTTGTGGTCGACACTTGACTAACTGCCAAGGCACTGAGTATGGCTTCTAGGACTCTCAGGCCATGTCAACTTGAGGTGACGAGGCCAAGTGGTAGGAGACCCGGGTGAAGAGTCTCCAGAGAATAGATAGTCTCTCTGTCTTGGCAAACTGAGCAACGAATCTTGGAATCCCGCCTTGCGATCGGATGTGCCTTCTGATACCCTTTTTCACTGGGATCTAGCATGTGGGGTGGGTGAAGCCTTTGCGGTCAACTGACACCTCGGACACCTGCTCAGAGAAGGCGAGTCGGTCGTGCGTGTTAAAGAAAGGTTTGGCCCCATCTTTGCCGTCAATCGCCTAGTGCCTGCTTAGGAAAACGTTAATAATCGAGAGTGCTTGGCGAGGAGTGATTGACACAGGTGGCCCTGGACTCATTGTGAAGCCCTGTATACGCCCTAGGCTGGCCTTGCATGTCCTGACAGGTGGGGATAGAAGAGAAGTACGGGACGGTGACCGAGATCTAGGGTAGGAGCGGCGGTGGTGCATTGAAGGAAAGATTCTCGTCTGTAAAGAGAAGAGAAAGGAAGGGAACGGATGTGGAGGAGGCAAGATGGGATGACGCCAGAGGAGAGGAGAAAAGATCAGTTCAAACACGGTTTATGGTTTCTGAATGGAGCGAGAATAACCTGCCATTTCACCCATGGGTTGAACCTTCGACAACGACGAGGCACTCAGACTTGCCCACAGTCGTCCACTATTATTAGGCCTCTTCTGAGCTTTGTGAGGGAATATTTGACCCGTAGAGTGTCATTGAATGGGCTTGATTACTTGTCGATACAAGCCAGGAGCGTTTCGTTTCTCTGCCTGTGACGGATAGTACTGACCCCGACTGGCCATGTCAAAAGGATTGTCTGGACGACGAAACGTGTTATTCGGATAGACGGCGGGCGAAAGAGGGTCCCTGCAAGTATATCAGCAGGCGGCTATATGGTCTTGGCGTTGATGTCCCAGGAGCGGCCATGTTTTTCAGTGAGCTTTCTCCTTGAAAATTTGTCAGGCGTCGAGGTTTCGATGGATGTGAATTGAATGATCCGCGCGGATGAGTGAAATAGCGGACAAAGGAAGCCGTGGGACCAGGGAAAGAGGGAACATGATCATATACGCGCAGGTCCAGGGAAACCATATTTTTCACTAACGCACACTGCGGGCTGCGATGAGCAAGGCAGAGAGATGCAAGCCAGGCGGGCTCAAGAGCCACGAGACGAAAGAGTCAAGAGTCGGAGAAGCCGTTGTGGCAAAAAGAGGAGCATGAAGAAGCGCCTGATTGGGAAGAAGAAGACGAAGCAAATGCCGGGGCGGTGGTGTGTGTGTGTGTGTGTGTGTGGGGTGTAGAGGCCGGGATGTTAGATCTCGGAAAAGCGAATCTTGCATATCCAAGACTGTTTGCCGCAGCTGCTACGACTGGTCGAGGCAGCATTGCTGTTCGTTGAGTGACAGCGTGAGACAGAGATGCTCACCTTTTCCTTTTCCTTTTCCTCCATGGGTGAAGAGATTGTCGTTGGCCGCGGGCAAGACGGCCGGGGGGAGTGGGGAGATGGGAGGAAATGGAACGAGAGCAGAGCATGAGCAGGGTAGACCGTAGAGTGGAGGAGAAGTAAAATATCAGACGCCGATGTCCCTATATGGGCATCTCTCCTGCGACAACCGAAGCAGGGCCGCGACTGTGACAGAACTGGGATACGACGATTCTTATTGCTAGGCGAGTGGAGGGTTGTGGAGGTGTTTGTGTAAGTGTGTGTGCTCAAATCGTTTAGGATGAGGCTCACAGACCTGATAGGATGATGGGAGCAGCAGTCGAGCAATGACAAGCAACGGCGGCGCACCGGGACGGTTGACCGGCATACACTACAACTTGGAGTCTCGGACAGGCTCAAAAAGCCTAGGCGAGCAGGGGTATGGATTGGTTGTTGCTTTTGCTTTTGGTGGGCAGTTCATTTGTAAATCGGGCAATTCTTTTTAGAGCCCCCCAGACTGGCGGAGACACGGAGACGGTAGGCATTTACGGATACGCCAGGGCAGAAAGGGTGCAGTGGGATGACGGACGACGTCACGCCAACACTGGGACGCAATGTGGTCCGGGATGGGGACGGACGGGAAGGGTAGCCAGGCCTTGTCATCCATGGTGGTGAGGAAGACCCGTCAAGGTGGGAGGCGAACGCGGAGGAGAGGATGGACAGGCCCTGGGGGAGAGAAGCAACTGGGAAGTGACGGACTGGGTGAAACAGGGTACGTCGCGAAACTGTTAGAGGGCTGAAGGAGACGTGGAGCAAATGCGAGCGCTAGCCTCTTTTGGCCGCCGGCAGCCCAATTGCAGCCAATGAAGAGGAAGGAAAGTTGAATAAGCGGGTCATTTTCGGAGGTACTTGGTCGCACGGCGGGCTGTGCGGGTCTAAACCTTATTTCGGCTTCGACGTTGTCCGACTTGGTTTGACACGCGCTACCTCTCCTCGCCAGTCTCAACTTCTGCTTCCTCCGTTCCCCCTACCACCACTCGACCAGCAGTACCCTCCGTCTCCGGGGGCGTGAAAACGTTGGCTTGTCTTGGTCTCGTTGCAGAGTTGCGCCGTGACGCCGGGGGTTCTCAATTCGAGTCGTCGCGAACCTCGCTTCACAGTTCACACACACACACACACACTCGTCTGACAAGTTGGGTGGTAGGTGTGTGAGTTTCTCTTGAACCGAATGCGCTCTAGTGGTGGCCTGTGGTTTGACGGGCAGAACGGGCTGATGTCTTGATGAGATGACTCTTCCCAACAGGACTCGAGGCGGACGAACTGCCGTTGCAGCGTGTGTTCTTTTCTTGTCTTGGCCGCTGTCAAGATCGGTCTGGTCCCAACTCTGCCGACGTTACAACCCACCGCGAGCATACCAGAGCTTTTGCGTTTTGCGCCGTAATTACGCGTCTTGGTGCTAAGGTGGCTGGTGTCGCGAAAACCCAATTGCCGTCTCTTTCTCTCTCTCTCTCTCTCTCTCTCTCTCTCCTCTCGCTCCCTCTCCATTGGTCTCATCCCGGCCCGTCATCGTCAATTGACGTTGAGCATGCCGCGGTGTGGCGTGGCATAGTGCATCAAACCATGATCCACCCGCAACTAGTGCAAGCTCTGAGCAACTCAACCATGTTGCGACTCTTCGGATCTGCTTATCCAGATCCCTTCATTTCTTTACTAGAAAGACGTCGGCGGAGGAGAAGGTTCGGCTAGAACGGCTCCCCCCAATCCTTCCTGGACTCTTGTCCTTCCGCGCGTCTTGGCTCCGAGGGTCTTGGGTTTCCCCGTACTACTCATCCACGCTTCTGGCAAGTCTGGCGACGGGAAACAAGGGCTCCCTACACGGCACCTTACGGAAAACCCATCATATTAGCTACGAGGTGGTGTAAGGCAGAATTGACCCGCATGTCCTTCCTGTCCGCCAACCACTGAGGGAAGAATCCACCGACGGCGACTGAGGGCAGCAAGCAAGTGCAAGGCAAGGCCTCTCCATGGCAGAGAAGGCAAGCAATCTCCTGCAAGGTCGGGTGCTAATGTGTTTCTGCTTGTCCCGGGGCTGCACTCAACACGTCCATCATGGATGGGCCTACTCTTACAGACATTTTGGCACAGAGAGACAAGTGACGGTACGGCGGGTACGCAAGGTGGCAGGGTAGGCTCTCACACCCATGGCCCGGCTGTAATGGTCAAAACGTGTTTCAACCACTGCTGCATCAGCCTCCCTCACACCCCCCCCTTGCCCTTTTCCCCTCCTCGCACACAATGTTGAATGTCCATTCGCCTCGCCTCGACTCGCCTCCTCCAAAGGTCCTGCTTACCGAAGCCTCATCCCTTCGCCTCGTCGCCTTAAGCCCCCTGTCGGCCCTGTCGGCTATACACTGATGTCGCGTCGTCGGGGTGGGGCATTTTTGTTCAGATGCAAGACGACCAGGACGGTCGCCCGAGCAGGGGTCTGAGGGTCCTTTGTGGCATCTCATCGTCGACGTGCAATTCTTGGGACGATCCCGAAGGTTGCTTAAATTCATGCCGTTCCCTCGCCACCCCCCTCCACTTCTAGTCTTCCTTCCCTTAGATGTTCAATCACTAGCAATTCTGAGGCGGATTTTCCTATTTACTTCTCTTTTTCTATTCTTCCGTTTACGTTTAATTTTGTTCAACTTCTTCAGAGGCTAGTCCTACCAAGCGCAAGTCGCTATTACTTCGAATATCTCCAACTTTCAGTAGTCACTCTCTGGACTCGTCTTTTCGATAACACTATCCACGACACTACTTACCGATTTCTTGCAACTCGAAAAACTCGAAAAAAATCAAGATGCATATCTCAGCTATGGTTGTTTCGGCTCTGGCCGCTGTCGCTTCAGGTAAGACTTCACGGGGACAGACGAGGGAACACAATAGCGGACTAACACGCAAATCACAGCCGTCGACGTCCAGGTCGTCTCCGTCGCCTCGACTAACAACTCCCTCAAGTTCTTCCCCGATAAGATCAACGCTGCCGTCGGTTCCATGGTTCAGTTCCAATTCCGCGGCGGCAACCATTCCGTCGTACAGTCCAACTTCGACAACCCGTGCATCCCCATTTCCAGCGTCAACACCTCTGCCAAGGGCATCTACTCTGGTTACCAGCCCGTCGCCGCCTCCGCCGCTAAGGGCCAGATTCCAGTCTTCACCGTCATGATCAACTCTGCCACGCCCATGTGGCTGTACTGCTCTCAGGGCAAGCACTGCCAGAACGGTATGGTTATGGTCATCAACGAGAAGTGAGTCGATACCTCTACTACTCTTCTGAGATTCTTCCTACCCGTCATTTGCTTTTTCCGCCGCATACGTCAAGTTTCTCAAAAGGTGTTGGCACTCCCTGGATGAAGTGTGCTTCCCTCGTGGCAGTACCACGTTTCAGCCTCCGGACGATGAGACGAGAAGCATGAACACCCACCATACCACACACACCTCGCACAAACACACGTAAACTTGGAATGACAGATTATGCTGACCTGCTCCGCCCAATTACAGCACCAAGGCGAACGCCACCCGCAGCATTGAGAACTACGCCAAGGCCGCGAAGAAGGTCGCCCAGGCCCAGGCCCCCGGCGGCGGCGCGGCAGGCGGCTCCAACGGTGGCGGTTCCGCTTCCCCCACTGGCGGTGCCGGCGGCGGTTCCAACAATGGCGGCGGCTCCGGCAACGGCGGCGGCTCCAACAACGGTGGCTCCAATGGCGGCGGCTCCTCGACTACCCCGTCGTCCCCTCCCACCGCCGGCGCGGTTACCCTCAGCGCACCCGGCACCCTTTTGCTCGCTCTCGGCGCTACCTTCTTGCTCATGTAAGAGGTGTGATCGTCGATGTGTGCTTCAAGGGTGTGCTTTTGGGCGGGAGGCTAGGTTGCAGGCCAGGAGTTCGGTTCTGGACTACCACTACCACGGTGTAAACAAACTTTTTGTGATGATGAACTTAATACCATTCACTCTTCCTTTTTATTCTTCAAGGTTGGCTTATTGTTTTGCCACTGGACGTCCGTAAGGAATGGATTAGCACTAGCTGGCTTGGATGCAGGGAGATGACAAAGGATGGATGTGATGTATGACGAGAGAAAAAAAAACAAAAGTAGACGGGTCCTTTGTGTACATGAGCCTGTGTTGGAACGGCGTGATCGTACACTTGGTATAGCGTCTAAATCGAGTTTCTTGGTTCTGGTAAATCATGTGCGTGCCGAATAGGGTATTGAATCATTGCGTTTCGTTTTCCCTATCAGCGTTGCTGCAGCAAGGAGTACCGTATCACCGCATAGTATCTAATTTGTACACAATTTGCTTGATCTAATTAGATAGGCGCAGCCGATGGCATGTGCAGAATTTTGCTGTATGACTCCTACATTTGCTACATTTGCTACTAGGAGTGTATTGAATCATGCCGGAAAACCTGATTATTACACATTGGTTTCTCTGAAGCAGTGAGGATGAAACCCTAAGTTGCGTGAGGATGTGCGTAGTCTAGTATCTACCACAGCTCGAACCAATGTACTTCATTCCAATCATTGGTCTCCCGGCACGTCGGCAGAAACGCGATGAACGTCTCAGTCGCCTACTAGTAGCTTGTTTTTGAAATGCCAGCAACAGCAATCAGCAATCTTATTCGATAATTAAGTTGCACACTTGAAGGTTCTCCAATTGGTAAGGAATCTGTTGATTTTAAAACTTCTTTCTATTCTCGAAGCTGCTTCGAGTCGGTAGCCATGTATGGTATTTCTCCAGCGAAGTATATTCGAAAGGATAACTAGGCATGGCCTTTCCTGATGGGGATTACCCATATCCCTCGGATCCCGACAAGCTTGTCATTGAAGTTGGCATCATCGCTGGCCAGACACCAAAGAAGAACGATTGTCGCATGTGACACAAAGCGCTGGCACGAGGCATCCGGCAGGCATACTGCTCTAGCAATGATAAAAAAATGCGACTTGTAACTCTTTGCGAACACAATACACATTTGTTGTCCACTACAGGACAGCAAGCCGAGACGAGAGCGCCCGTACACACGGCGTGACTCTAGTTGGTCTCTTCTCCGGGGAGCTTCCTCTTGACCCGTCCTTTCTGCGCCTGCTCGCAGAGCGTCTTCTTAGCCTCCTTTTCCAACCAATCAGGCTCCCTCTTGACCTTTCCGACCTCGGCGTACTTGTCGCTCTTTGTAAAGAAGTCGACCCAGTGCTTGAGGGCGTCGTGCACCTTTTGCTTCGCGGCCTCGCGCTCTTGTTCCTGCAGCTTCTGCATGTCGGCGTAGGACCAGTGGCGGTCAATCTCTGGGTCGTCGAGGGGGATGAACATGTCCTCAACGCCGCGCATGTCTGGGGTGCGGTCCTCGACGAAGCAGCCCGTGACGAAGCCGCGGGAGGCGTCGCGGCCAGCGAAGACGTTGTAGGAGCCTCCCGGGCCGTAGATGCGCGGGTTCGCGGAGACGTCAAAGATTGTGTGGTTGATGGCGAGGTAGATTGGCTTGTCGGGGTTGCTGCCGTCATACTGGAGGAGTTCTTCGGGGGTGAGGTAGATGGGGCCGTTCTGTTGCGAGGGATATTAGCGTTTGTCCGATTGTCTGTTGCACTTCACGGAATGGCAAAGGGCATGGGATGGGAGGAGGGGGGGGGGGGGAAGCGATGTCGCCACGTACCCATTTGGCCTTCCAGTAGTCGGGCCTCATGTACCAGGGCTTGTTCTTCTGGCCCCAGAAGAAGCTCTCGCCGCCGCTCTGGAGGTAGCTCAGGGCGCATGAGGCGAGGAAGAAGAAGCTCAGCAGGCGCAGGACGTCGACGTAGGGGCTGTACTCGTCCGTGTACGTATTGTCCTTTTTGGACTTTTTGCTCTTCTTCCCTCCTGCAATCGGGGTATCCACAACGGAGTTGTCCTCGTCTTCGACGACTTGGACGGCTTTGCGTTGCCGCACACTCGCTGTGTCGTCTGCCATTGTGTCTGAGGAGGGTGGTGTACGGTATGCTCCGTTTCGTGGAGTGTAGCTGGCAGGATATGTAGAGGCGAGCTACCCCAAGCTATCTGTACTTTATGTGATCAACACCCTCGCGCTAAGAAGCTACAATTAATCTGTAGTGATGCTGATGTCACGTTGTCAATGTGGCCTGCCCAAGCCTAAGGTATGGGACAATATTCTATAAATAAGGACACAACATGCGAGGATGGCAACAAATTCGCCTACATGTACTTGCACCCCGCCGGAACCTGGCAATGGCAATATGACCGGACGGGACGGCGATGAGGTGGAGGCCAAGAACGAGCGACTCAAAAAAAAAAAGTGACTTTTAGACGGCGTGTGATAGGTCGCGGCGGATCCAAGGCATCCGAAGTGAGTCCCCCTTTTCTGGGTCCTCTGATAAGTTGGGGGCCCTTGAGTTCCCTTTAGGGAGTTACTTTGCAGCTTCTGGAGACTCTGGCAAGAATGCAGGAGGGTTCCCTGGAGAAGGGCGAGTTACACCTAAAGTGATGGCCCCCTTCGGATAGGCTCGAGGCTTAGAGCTGCTTACGAAAGCATTCGAGGGAAGGAAAATTTAAAAATCCTCGAAAAGTGCTCATGCACGGCTGCATACAATGTACTGCTTGGCTATGCTTACTACGGAGTGCTATGTATGGTAGAGCTTCCAGAAGCTGTGACCCTGGATCCCTCAATACTTTTGACCCTTGCCTCCGTACGGATAGGAGCATCCACTTGTGCGACACAACGCAAGTTGGGGAATCTTCGGATGCAACAGGCAGAAACCCTCCAGCTCTGTGCCGGGAGCTAAATTGATGTGCAAAGTGTTTGAGCGAGAGGCAGAGGCTTGCGGGCAAAGCCATTTAATCCATCGCCTTCCCTCCTCCCTCCTGCCCTGTTTATGCACGTACCCCATGTGTCAATTTTCCAAGGAGACCTAAGTACCAGCACTGACCAAATGCACCGGGAGAAAATCGTTATACCGAGTGACTCTTTACCGTATTGAGCAGCTGCTCGACGTCGAAATATTTGGGCCAACGTCTTTTTTTTCCATTCTTCGCCCAAAGGTGGAGCTGGCTACATATGTCGCTCGTCCCAACCAATCCCATCGTCAAATGAGCCATTTCGCTAGACCAATCCGCCGCGTCACCCAGACAACCTACCTGCAGCACTCCAGCACCCGCACTGTAAACAGCCGTCGACTTCCAGGTTGCTCCTACCCACAACCTAGACTGGGACACAGCTACATACATTTTTAACTCGTCTTGCCTTACATGATACCGCCTGCATTAAGGCTTTCTTTTCAACCCTCAACGCCGTCATTGTCAAAATCGCACGTTTGCGACATACCTATGCAACCTGTCTTCGAGCACCGCCATCCGAAGCAGACAATTAGCCAGCGTACACCATAAATCATACACCCTGCATGATAGACGCCTCGCCATAAACACAGAACCACCACCACCACCATCACCATGGCCGACAGCGCCGATCAACCGTCCTCGCCGGGCGGGCCACTCAGTCCAATGACTCCAGACCGCGCAAACAAGACACAGCAAGCCCGCAACCTCTTCACCTCGCCTCGCAGTAGCCCAGGTGGTCGAGACAGCTCCGTCCACGACAAGATTTCCCAGTTTAACAACCTCGCCATGCAGTCAAAGACTCTCGAACGCAAGACCGCCGACGCCGCCCTTAAGCGCGCCATGCTGGGTCGCGAAGAGGCTGAGACCGAACTGCGCAGGTACAAGGACGAGTCCAAGGTCTTGAGGGTTCAGCTGGAAAAGGGGAAAGAGCGAGAGCAGCGCGTAAGCGAGCGTCTTGAGACCGTCATGGTAGGCTTCATCTCCCACGGCTAAGGGGTGAAATCGATGATGCTAATGCCTCCCCAAGGAACAATACGGCCGCGCAAAAGAAACGTACGCACACACAAAAGCAGCATGGGAGAAGGAAATCAAGCTTGCGCGCAAGAAGACATTCAAGAACGAATCCCAAATCATCAAGCTCCAAGAAGAACTAAAGGCCTCCCGCGAGGGCTGGCGCGCGGCCTCCGACAACATCGACGCTGAGAAGTTGCGCTCCAAGGCCCGCGAGGAGGAAGCCTTCCAAGCTCGCTATCAGATGGTGGGCATGGAGCAGGAGCTCGGCGAAGCTCTCGAGCGCATCAAGATGCTCGAGCAGGAACGCGACGTCTACAAGACCCTCGCCAAGGAAGAGGAGGTGGCCCGTATTGCCGCCGAAGGCCGCATCCCGCTGCCCAAGACGGTCAACGCCGCGCCCGACGACGAGTTCGCCTCACCAAAGAAGAAGGCACCGCGGTTCTCTCTTTCGACAGTGGACATCATCTCATCCGCTGCCAGTGAAGGGGAAATTGAGGAGCTCTCGCTCCAGGTCTCCTGGGAGCGCCAACGTGCGGATCGCGCCCAGGAGCTCGTCGAGTTCCTACAGGCAGAGTGCGAATTACGGTGCTGCCCATGCGCCAAGTCCCACAGGAGAAGAAGCCTCATCTCTCCGAGACAGAGTCTTGCCTCGAACAGAGCAAGCATTTTGTCACCCAAGCGCAGACTTATGCCGCCAGCTGAGATTGCTGATGCCAGTGATCTTGTCCTTCTTCGCGGAGGTAGAGAATCCTCCTCTGGCCGTACATCACTGAGGGCGTCGCTGAGCCCGCCGGTCGAAGACGCGGCTTTCAAGAAGCCGGCGGCCCACAGGAGATCCAAGGAAGAGCGGAGGAGTACAATCTTCTGTGCCCGTGAGGGTATTTTCAGGACTGTGTCGCAGCAAGAAGCCGACGAGCTTGAGGCCCAAGAAGAACAACGAGGAAGACGATTGAACGAATCGAGTGAGGAATCCCCCAACGAACCTCCCACGCCACACGACGCTCCAGAGAGATACTCTCGCACGCCCTCCCTCGAACCCCCAGACTTTGCTGTTCTTGCTCAAGAACGCATGTCACTAGCTTCCCTGCTCAATGCTCCTCACGGCGGTGCCCACGGCGAAGTTCACACTGCACCTCTTCCTTCTATCCCCACCATGCCCGACACCGAGGAACGCCCGGCATCGCGATCTTCGAAAAGTCCTTCGCCGCCACTGGACGACACCCTTCGCCCCCACACCGCCGCAGCCTTCTACACGAAGACGACGACGACAACCGTCCCCGTCCGCGACGACAAGCCTCGACCCCAGCCTAGGTTTGAGCGCGCGCGTACGCCATCTGGCGGTGATTGTCAGATGTCCTTCGACATCAACAACCCCGCCATGACCCCGACCATGACCCGTGAGGAGGCTCTAGCTCGTATCCGCGAACGTCGCGGACGCGCCAAGTCGATCGCGCAGGGCACCGCGACACCCCGCAAGAAGATGATTGAGGGCGCCGGCGAGCGGCGAGATGTTAGCGCCCCCGCCGGTCAGACGGTCCCCAAGGCCAAGGCATAGAATCCCTTTTGGTTCGGAGCGGGTTCGTCCACCTCCAACGAGACAGTGCGGCTGATTCCACTCCCTGAGAACGTTGAACCACCGCAGACCGGCTCTGACGATATGGTTTATCCGAAGACCGCTCAGAGGCACAACGAGGGGACGCGACGTCACCTATGGAGGCTCACCCGGGACTCGCTCTCACGCGGCTCGTTTGGATGGTCGACAGATGTATGAGAATCAGACGTGCATAAAAAGCAGGGCGTTCTTGGTGGATGGGGGGGCCAAATAGGAAAGCACCGGAGCTTCCAGGAGTTTTTTTTTGGGAGGGGGGAAGGAGTTTTGTTCATTCATCCGTCCTTTTTTTCATCCTTTTCCTCCGACCGGTACATCTCGTCTGCATAGTCGCGGCGTTCTTGGAAAAAGGGGAGGGCAAGCGGAGAAACGGCCTCTTTTTGTTTTTTTCCCTCTCTCTCTCTCTCTCTCTCTCATATGACGAGGAGTTCAGATTCCCAACCTTGACGATTGTGCACATTACACATTACATACCAATGGGGGTTTTAGGATTCCTGTTTTCTGTTTTTTGTATGACGATAAGAATGAGGGGTGGTTTTTTGGGGTTGGCTGGATTGATATATTTTTGCTTGTTATTGTGTGTTGCTGTTTCATTGATACGTAATTGAGGTTGTACCTCGTTCTACTCCATTGTAATAGGCTTCCACGAGCTGTAGCTCTACGTACCTTGAAATGACGCTCAATGTTCACGTCTGGCGTTCTGCAGCTGCCGCTGCTACACGTTTCACCGCGATTCATCATAGGGGACCATGCTCAATCGTGAGAACGAGTTTAGGGGTAGATTTGGTCCGTCGTTTGGAGAACTTGAGAACCTGAATTGAGTTTCCTCTAGGTCTATCTTTGCCCTAAGCACGGCATCAGGTGGTCATCCAATTCCTCCTCTTCCCCCTTAAGAAAATTTCCCGTCTCGACACTATTCCCGGATTTCTGGACATGGTACGGAGGTAGTGGTGACGGCATAGGCAGGCAAAGTATAGCAGCATCATTGTCGTAACGTCGTGAAGCGTATCTACTCCCACGGCTTTCCCCTGCAAAAAAAAAAAAAGGGATCCCAGACAACTCCTCATACACATTGGTATCCAACTTTGACACTAATAACGAACGATTGTGAAAGATAAGACCGAAGGGCGGGGGAGAATTCGACGAACGGATCCGTCTCATCCGTTCAAGAAACCCCTGGTGGCATTCCTCGCGTTCTCTGAGCTGTACGCGTCGAGCTTGACGGCTATCAGCACGCACTCCACGGAGCTTTTTCCGCCGCGCGACCCCTGGATCTTGAGCCTCCACTGGCCCGTCCGGACCACCCACTCCTCGGCCGAGAGCGCCGCTTGGCCGTGGCCCGCGGCCACGAAGCCGTGCGTGTCGACCCGTCTCCGCTTGCGCGAGTTGGGCTGGAACGCCGACGCCGTCATTGTCGTGGGCGATTCAGCGGTGCTCGAGGCAGCGGACGTGGGGTTGTTGCTGTTGTTGTTGATGCCAGCTGCGAGTTGCAGGTCTTCAAAGTCTAACGTGTGTGGCTTGCCGTCGAGGGTGATGGAAGTGTCGCTGTCGATGGACACTCGCACGAGGTCCTCGCTCAGCGGGGTGTGTCCCGGCGTCGGAGGTTGGCTGCCGGCGCCGCCCGAGGCCATAAGGAGGCCGAGGGGTTGGGTCGTGGGCGGGAGGTTGAGCTTAGTGGCCACGACCTCGAAGAGGCGCGCCACGCGAGCGCGGGTGTCCTTGAAGAACTCGGCGCGGACGGAGCCGGAGCCGGCGTGGAAGTGGAGACGGGTGCTCTCACCGCCAATCTCGAGGACCAGCTCCGCCGCGCGGTCGTCGACCCAAGGGCGCGCGTAGTTTACCCAGCCGGAGAGGTGATCGGCGGGGGAGGCCGAGACATCTGCCGCGACGCTGATGCCGCTTTTCAAGATGTCCTCCAGGCGCAGGACGATTTCCTCGCGCCGTCGGCTTTGGTTATAGCTGATGTGGTGGGGGATGAGCTTCTGCTCCAGCCCTTTGAAGTTGAAGTAGCGGCAGTCGCGCAGCAGCTCGGCGCGGTGCGCCTCGTTGCGAATCGTGACCGGGTATCCGCGCAGGAGGTGTAGGATCTCGGCAAAGGTGTCGGCAGAGCGGTTCGAGACAGAGGGCGGCAGGATGGAGGGCGGGCGGAGGAGGCCTTCGCGGTCCAAACCGGGGAACAGATCTTCGGGGTTGGAGAAGAATACTGCGAAGCCGAGGGAGAAGAAGTTGGGTGAGTTCCCTGGGTCGGTGAAGATGTCGCGGGGGATCTGGAATTCGCGGTGGCCGATGGAGATGAAGATTGACTCCTCGAAGAGCTGTGAAATCAACTTGGGCACTGCCAAAGTGTTGTGTTAGTCATGTTCCAAGAAGATCCGAGGTCGGCAAAAACGCACAGCTGTAGAATTGAGCATCGGCAAAGAGTCGCACAAAGTGCGTGCCGTCTCGTGGCTTCACATGATAGCCTTGCAGGTGGAGGGAGATGTCGGCAAAGGTCTGCGGATCGCGGTCGATGTACAGGGTGTGTATGGCATTGGATAGGTCCTCGCCGGTTTCCTGTGCCTTTTTGACCTGACAATAAAAATATTGAGAAAAGTACGACGGCGCTGGCGAGAAAGGGTTAGCATGGTGTTTTGTCTCGGGCGCCTTGCCCCGATCGTGGAGCGACGCCGGCCGGCGGTTCCATTACGCAAAGACGGGATTGTAGAGAAGTGGGCGGGCATGGCAGGGATTTGCGGAACGCACCATCAGAAGAAATGGAGGCGCCGGAGAGCTTGAACAGCTCGTTGCCTATCTGTATGGGAAAGACACGCTCGTGAGGCAGGAAGTGCGGGATCTTGGCGACCTGAGCCTCATCGTGGGGTGGCGCTGGGCTCTTTGACGTGTGTTGGGATCTGGCGCTGCTGTTGTTGGCGACGGACATGTCGGCGGCGGCGGATCGACGCTGAGATTGAGGATCGGGCTGCGGTTGCCGGACCAGCGCGCCGCGTGTCTGATCGTGTGCGACTTGAATGGAACTCGGCTGAAGGTGCCGAGATAGAGAGAAGAGTGTGAGTAGACTAGCCGAGTTGAAAGTGGTTTATTTAGGAGCAAAGCTTGCGAGGAGCCTTGTCACCCTGCGCTGGAGTGTCAAAGCACGAACCAACGGCATCAACATTAGACGGAGACGACGACGACAGCGACGGCAATAGTGGCGACGACGACATGACCCAGAGTGCGTTTGGAAAGAGACGTTTGCGCGCGAGCGAGGGGTTGGAGATGAGGGGCCGTGGATTGGAGTTTGTTTTGCTTCAATGGTGTTGTTCCGCGAAACGGAAATCTAGGCGAGAGCAACCCTGCATCTCCGAGGAGGATAAAGTATGAATGCAGCTCTACGATTCGCCCATTACGGCTCGAGAGACTGGGGAGTGGCTTGCGAAATGTACTACATAGTACGGATAAGTATGTAGTTCAAACGGCGCGAGACCGGGGTTCGGGCAGACGAGAAGCTTGAGAGCTTGGAAATAAGGTAACCCAACGTCGGAAGGGACGGAACTTGTCACCGACATGCGAGCGGCACAGCAAGTGCAGAATGCTAAAGGAACGAAGCCAGGATGAATTGATGTGGAACGGTGGAAGAGACGACGGGAAGGGGGCTGAAACCTGGAAGTGGAAAGGGAATGCCAAAATGCCTTGGTACTTTTCCATCCTGCCGTTGCGGCTTGCCTCGAAGGCTGGAATGAACCAACGGGAGGTTGGGTGCACCGTACGGGTGCTCCTCTACCTACCTTATTCCCGACTTTCGTCCAATCAAGATGCGCGTAGCACTGCCAGCCTGCCAGCCAGGTATCTGTAGGTGAGGTGCGCTAAAAACCGGCTCGATGCTCTGTCAGCGCCAGACGTTCGGAGCTCCCGTGGCGCTAACCTCGCTGTAGAAATAACAATGTACTAAGCGAGAACGCCGGTCCCGCTTGGGATCTAGCCGAGGCGCTCCATGTCTGAGGTGGTGGAAAGTGCCTTTTGCTACGGAACCGCCTCCGGTCCCCTACCTTACCTAAGGAACCTTAAGGTAAGGTAAGGTACTAGTGATTTTGTACCTTCCCAGTGCCTCCCCAACACAACGACTTCCAGGTTCTCTGATGGTATTCGTACGAAAACAACAGCACATCGTCGCTCCGGAAATGACACTGAATCCTTTCATCTCGCTCCCACGTCATCGCCGTCGTTCCACTCTTGCGGCTTCCAATGTCAAATACACTGGAGCTGGCACCGAGAAAAGCAATAATACAAGACACTCGGCTGACTTGCGTCTCGACTGGCGAGGTCGCCAAGATGCCGTCTGCTGCAAGGGACCCCTTCAAGTTCCAGAACAATTCTCCAGATTATGCTGCCAATCCGCTTGGTCGTGACTCGAGGTCGTGAAGCCTGCCGGTTCCCTATTTTGTGAACCTGACACATGCAGCGGCAACGGGCGTCGATAACCAGCAAACCCATCTCGACGCTCTCGTGGCTCCCAGGATCCGCAGCATGCACGCACACCAACAAGTTAGCTGTAGTATTTTATTTTATTTTTTGTTTGGTTTTATACGGATACGAATGCTCGAAAGAAGCCGTCAGCTGCGAGCCGAAGCATCATGGCCCCATCATCAGCCTCGCTGTTGCTTCTTACAATGCTACCGTCATTTCTGCCTCCGAATCCTTGCCCCATGTGCTCGAGATCCCGCTCCCATCGACCAGATCACATCAGCTCTTACTTCAGACATGACCGACAAATGTCGAAGCCAGGTCTTCCTCGATCTCGGCAAGCCTGAGCCGAGGCAGACAAACTCGTCACGTCGTGAAGCTTTGCGTCAAAAGGGCCTGCACCGCGGGAGGCAAACCTTCTGTCACCAAGTCGACTGATGATCTGCTGTCCCGTCCTGGGGTCTGTTGGTCGATCGTCATTCGGCGAACCCTACTCGGTCTTCCACCCACGAGCTGCTGTGCTGTTGGCTGTGCTGTTGCGCAGCAACACAACGTCCTCTTTCTGCCCGCTCAAACCGATCGCTCGTCCCCTCTCAGAGTTTACATGGGGACCGACACGAGCTGTTCGCGGCAATTGTCGTATGGGGGATGGCTCATTCCGTTCTTTGACGTTGACGGAACCTACTGCACGTCCATCCATCACCAATCTCAATCTCGGATGCCCTCTTCTGGCGTTGCACCAAGTGCACACGACCTGCAAAACAGCCGCCCGGTAGCTCCAATTAAGTTTGTCGGCCGAGTTGCGGAGCAATCCTCTACTTAGTACTCAGACGCCCGTAGAGTCAGGGCCGTAGTGCGATCGTTCCAGAGCCTGTCCATTGACCCAGAGCTGGATCCTGGAATTACATCCACTGCATCGTGAACCCGATGCCGGAACCGAACTTGCCGCAGGCCCGAGGTTCGAGATCCGACGGTCGAGGTTTGTTGGATTCTTCGGGTGCCTCGGTGCGCGCCAGTGCACCTGGCCCTACCGAATCCTCCAGGGAGAATTGCTCGGAGCCGACTTGAGAGCTTCCCACCACAGACGGGCCACATTTGGGCCCCGCCAACACTGAATCTGAGGGGACTTTCGTGGGGACTTAGTTTATTACGACCCGATATGTCGTGCTGGCCAGTTTCAAGGCCTTGCTGTTTTCGAGGTGCCTCGTGTAGGGCAAGGATGTCTCCTCGTCGACGGCACACGTCCCTGGAACCCGGCCGTTCAACTGAATATGCTGGAGAGATAGCGCCGAACGAGGCCTGGCCAAGGTCTTGGAAGCCATGATCCCTTGTACCGCTTTGCAGGAAACGGCAGCTCTGGCCGATCCGGCAGCGACAAAATTGTCTCAACATGGTCAAGACTCCTTCTTACCAATCATTAATCAACCTCTCCGGCATCCATTGGTGGCATTGAGCCAGACGCGCTTTGGGAGGCCCCGGGAAATCTCGATTGCCAGACCAGATCGGGCACTTTACAGCTCACTCCCGCATTCTGTCTTAACAAAAGATGAGCTACCTAACACACGGAACCGACCTACTTTATTTTTCATCGGCAACAGTTAGACGGACCCCGTCTCTAAATTCAGCCATGATCCAAATAGGTATTTGTTGGACATCCCACCGGCGAGCAATGGCCGCTGAAACGAAATGAGTCGTCTTGGGAGCCCTAGGCGGTGCCGGACAGTCGGACTACCGGCAGAGGCTGGCACTAGTCGGTATTCTCTGAAGACAGAAACAATTGAGGCCGAAATTGGAATACTGACTTTGCCTGCATGCACAGCCTTTATCGCGGGGCAAGTCTGGATCCCGAGGACGCGCGAGAATTCGTCGCAAAAGCTCTCGGCGGATAAAAGGGAAGAATGGATGTGGACCTTGGAGTGATCGTCGCAGAGGATGGGACGAGAGATGGAACATGCCGTCCAAACCGTATTGCTTCACGTTCCGACCTGCCGTGCTGCCCTAGGGGCCCTGTAGGCTTTGGCCGCACCTTTTTTTCCATCAGTCTATCAACTAGACCGACTTGTCATGTGGTACAGGCTCCGGCGAGGGGTGCTGAAAGTGAAGGGAAGGGATTGATCAAACTTTCCCATCCACCCCACCTGGGCAGCAACTGGATCCGAACGATGAATCTGTCTGGAACAAGGGCACCTCGCTAGGGAAACGCCCAGGGGGTGAAATGACCTGCCGAAGAAGATGAATGGGGGCCAGGGCAGGATTGCAGATCGACGAATGAAGCAAAGGAATATGGAAGAAGGGAGACTTGGCTCGGCTGTCTGTGGGAAGGGCAGAAGCGAAGAACCCCGGCGCTAGGCGACAGCAAGCCGCGCGCAGGACGGCCCGGCACAAGGCCTGAGCCTGAGGCGCTCGCAAGATATCCAGGGAAGGGTTTAGTGACTGAACGTGCGATGCAGCGAGGCGACAAGTAGCTCGCCCGTTGCTCACATTGAGTTGCTTAGGTGAGGATCATGTCACTGTCCGAGCTGCGTTGGCACCAAGGTTGGACCTGTCAATGATCTGTGAGAGATACTTTGCCCTACTCTCAGACGGGGTGGGAAAGTGGACGTATCCCTACTTTATTCCCTCTCAGGCTGACGAGGTCGCACGTTCGGGAGTGCGGAGGGTGAGGAGACTTCGGACCACGCTCCGCGGTCTGAAATGATCAGCGCGGCACCACCGAGACGCAGAGGCAGATAGATGTATGACATCCAAGGCATCCCACCAGCCGGAATCACAACATATGCTTGAGGACTGGCCAGGCTGACTCCGAATCTTGGACGGGCACTGGTAACGATCGGATATCAGATGCCGTGCATGCAGATGCCGTATCGCGTAGTTCGGCGCGCGCACGCGGTAGGCGCAGATTCTTACTTTACCAAAACGACACCAAATCAAATCATGCAAAGCATCATCGCCTCAGCCGCCACTGCAGTGCCCCAAACACAAACTCGCAATCGGTAGCTCCCGGCCAGATGGTTCAGCAAAAAAAAAAAAAAAAAAACCAAACCAAATGACTGCTTTCAGCCGGACGCCGTTGACATGACCATCCCTCGAGCTAAGCCGAAGCTCCTTTCAGCAGGTACTGATCATCAGCGACGGCTTTTGACTGCTTCTTCGCACATGAGGTACGTTAATTCACAGATATCAATGATTAGGGCATATTTTTCGGCCCCGTCGTGCTCCTGCAATAGGTAGGCCGAGGTGGTCAACACGAAGGTTTGCAGACCCCGAAATGGAAATACTTCAGGCGTGGCTTTACACAAGCTGCGTGTCTTGCGACCTTGCCAGGCTCATGCTCATTTATCCCAATCTCCCATGGGGAGAGTCTGCTGCCACGACTGGCCTTACAGATGGATCATGGCCATGTTTGTTGGGGAGGTCTTTGACAGGCACTATGCAACGGGCCCATCGCAAGCCATGCCATATCCACTCCTCCCACTTCATCTTGGCCGTCCATCCTCCAACCCTGGAGACGATGTGCAGTTTTGCAATGGCCGGCTTCTGCTGCCTGCACATTCAGACGGCGGGGACAGCTTGTGCTAGAGGCCACACTAGAGCGAGCTTGAGCGGATCAAACGTGCCAGGGGAATTCCAGGCTTAGGTCCAGTCAAGGCCGCTTGGTGACCCCCGCTGACCCCCCAGAAGCTGTGGGTTGTCTCTGAGTTTCTGGAGACATGTCCGCCATGGACACACGGCGTGTTATTTTTGGGAAGTGTCTCTGCCCGGGAACGCTTGAAGCCGTTCGTTCCTCCAAGCCAAGCAATGAGGGTAGGGCAAGGTACCTGCGAATACTTCGAATTGGGGTACCTCGAGTTTGGACTTTCACCTTTGGATGCCTACGGAGTAATTCGCCATGAAATACCATGTATCTGTGCGTGGCTAGCATGCTTCCTGCTTCATCATAGCCGGCCATCCTGGCCACACGTGGTGCCGTCCTGCTGACGAACCTTTGAAAGTCAACGGGAGATTCGAATACATACTCCAGCTATCAAGCAAGCTATCAACGACACACACTGTCTCGTACGGATACATACATACATCTTGCTTGGTTGTTGACTGCTTGAGTGGATAGGCAATTGGCACACTGGACCTTTGACAAGGTTCAGGTAACTCTCTCTCACTTACTCACTCACTCACTCACTTACTTACTCACTTACTCACTATTCCTAATCACACACGAACTCAACAAGCCTAACGAAACAACATACACACACACACACATACACACGCGCGTGCTCTGTCGGGCACAGGCTCTGTTACACAGTCAGTCTCTTCCGCCCTCCCGCTCTTTGCGCGCACGAACGCACTCGTTGGAATTACACGCTCAAGGCAGCACAACGTCGAGACATCAAGATTCCCGACGCCAAAGCAAAGAACAAATTTTCCGGACTCCACCCCAGCGCTAAATCATACGCGAGGACGGTCGAAGTTCCGTTCGGCTCACGCTTCGAAGAAAACGGACAGGAAACAGAGCTTTCTCCATCACCCATGCCGATCAGAGCACACGCGATGGCAACCTTGCAGGTCGTTGCATGTCTGCGTTGCGCGCTAGAAGCAGAGACACCCGCTTCAGCCAGGGTTGCCCTGAATTGTATCCACGTCCGCAACGTATCCGTTCAGAGCACCTCCTCTCTTGAGACCCGACCGTGAAGGAGAGACGACATCCTCTGGGGCTGTCTACATTGTACCGTCCGTTTTCGCTGTATGACTATGCAGCAACTACCAGGTTTCCTCGTGCCCAGCTTTAAACGAATACAGAGATATTTCCGGTAATGCGACAAGGGTACCCGGCACGCCGATCCATCGTCCAGCTTCGTTCTAGGCCCAGCGATGCCCCTCAGCCCGGCGACATGTCTCTAGCGGCCTGGCGCATGGCCGGGGTTTTTGACCAGTGGCAGTCTGCTGCTAGTGCTCCGTCTCAGCTGCTTTTTTTCTGCTCTCGAACGTCTTTTTTTCTGCCCAGAGCCTCGATGACCGCTGCATTGGCGTCCCACTTGCTGGGGCGGTGGAACCTACTCACACTATCCGTCTGTACTATTCACACTACGTTACGGATACCTCGATATCCGTACCTCTCGACCATCTGGGTCTGATCCTGAGCTTCAGGCTTGGCCATGTCTGTGTCTTGTGGCAGGGACGCCTGCCCTACGTCGAAGGCGCTTGAGATTGGAAAGGCAGACCGGCTTCTGTTTATCGGCATCTCACCTGTGCTTCCTCTTTGTCTGTTTCTATCTCGCCTTGTTTGGCCCGTTTATCGAACACTACCTACCTACCCGGCGAAGAGGCACCTCCTTACCGTAAGGACTTGGAGGTTGGAGAGAAGACTGTGAACCAGAAGAAAGGCCCAGAGCCTGGATGTCTCTATCCCCCACCACAGCTAAAACTCCATCCGCACGGAACGGATACAAGCAAGTCTTCACATTGCCCACCCCCCTCTTTCAATACCAGCACCCTACGGATGCCGGGCTACCTACGCTCGCCGTGCCTTTCAACCTGAGGAGGACCGCATGCCGGCGTACCCTCACCCTACCCTACCTGGGCCCGACATTTCACCTCCAATCTCTCCATTTGAATGGCCTGGAACGACCGCCGCGAAGGGGGGTGGATCACCAAATCATCACTAAACACACCACCATGGCCGTCTTTCGCCTGGGTTGCCTTACTCAACCTTCCAAACTTCCCGTCCCGTCCACCACGAACCAGCCCAGACCAGGCCAGGCCTGACAAGGGCAGGCACTGTGTCCCTGCACTTTCGACGCTTTTCTCTCCTCGGGGATCCTGAACATCTCACAACTCGATCTCGACTCTTTCTCTCCTCACTCTTCTCTCTCTCTCCTCTCAACTCACATCAACCCCAGTTCCCGTCCTCTGTTGTGCTTCTTCTATGAGGAGACCGAGAGACAGTAGCAGAGAGCCAAAGTACCTTGGCCAGAATACATCCTCTGGGTAAAGCAGATCAACAACAAGCCCGTAATAGGACTCCACGCAAGCTGGTCTGGGGCACCCCGGGATTCGACGGTCAGCAAAAAGACCAGGTTCAGAGGGCCACTGCCACGGCCACGGCGCGAGTCTCACCTCCAAGGTCGCCGGCCTAGAGATACCTTGCCAAACTTTTCCTCACCTCACCGTCTTCACTCCGTCCCTACCTTGCCTTGCCTCGGACGAGGCAGTGGACCGCACGGCACCCATAGCGCTGCACCACACACCCCCAACGCCCCGGGGAAGCTTGGATCATTCATTGCAACTACCAAAATTTGGTCTCTTTTTTCCTAATCCCATCTAAACCCCCTTCTCCTCTCTTTCCCTTCCTTCCTCACTCACGAACTCCCATCCTCTTCTAAAGCTTCATCCTCTTCATTGGCGACGGTTCCAGTGCCGCTTTTCATTCACACTGGCTACAACCTGCCCGGCCGACGGCTACGCCATCTTTGTTGGACACGACATAGCAATAGCTGTTACCGCCCGCGCAGCTACTTGGACCAGATCGCTTGGTCCAACAACAAGATCGACGTTGCTGCAGCTTCTTCCTCTACTCCCGTCGCTCTCTTCGCTTGCGCCAACGCCGCACCCCCACGACCATCTCTCTCTCCCGCAGTCACAGCATGTATGGCCGGCGAATGACTCGACACCAGTCAGATCCAAGATCCAGCGTCGCGAACCAGAGCAGAGGCAAGACTAGCCGTACCTGGGAACTTCAATGAAACAACGTTGATCATCACGTCGATCTACAGCTGCAACTGTTGTTCTGCCCATTGCCAAAAACCATCCGCTACGTGTGCGCGTCAGAGTCTGCACGAAGCAACCGACAACCTCGAGCTCCGGAACACGAAGCCAGGCACTGCCGTTGCCGCCGCCGCGTAGCTGTGGTGGGCTGCCGAGTGTGCTGCCTGCGCTGCGTTGTGCTGCGTTCCTCGTTTCCGCCGTTCACCGTCTCCCGCTGCCGTTGCCGCTGGTAATTCTTGCCGGTGCCGAACGGGGGGTTTCCTAGAATTTCGGTATCTCACGGTACAAATGGCTGCCGCAACCACTTCTGCCCCGGAAACGGGCACTGTCACAACCACACTGCATCCCAACGCGAACCTTGCTGCTGTTGCTCCCATGGGCTCGATACCCAACGTTACTGCTTCGTACGAAACATCACCATCTCAACCAGCTCCGCACAATCTCTTGACCGGTGCGCCGGGACCCACGCCCGCATCTGCAGGAACCCCTGTACCACCAGCTGCCGGCGGAGCATCAGCCTCGGCGGCGGCGGCGGCGGCAGCGGCGGCGGCAGCGGCAGCATCGGCATCACGCAGTGTAAAGAGGCCGCGTCCCGTCAAGTCATGCACCGAGTGTCGCAAGCGCAAGTTGAGATGTGACCGCAACCTGCCATGCTCGCAGTGTCAAAAGTCACACCGCAACTGCAAGTATGCCGCCGAACACGACTCTTCGATGCTCTCAGATGGCTCGGATGCCGAGATGGGCGATGTGCAGCGTCCCCCAAAACGGAGCTGCCTACCTACAAACGCAACATCGGGACCACCAACGGCCGAGTCGTCTATTGTGCCCTTGCGCAACGGAGAAACAACTGGTCACACTGCTTTGGAGGAACTCACTTTACGATTGGACCGCTTGGAGAAACAGTTTATGATCAGGAGCCCTGCAGGCACGGAATTCAGCGGAACTGGTCAGCGTTTGCCGCTTTCGCCAGAAACAATTCGTGGGCTGACGGTCAAGAGAGGCGCCTTACGGACTCGATTTTTTGGCCAAAACAGCGTGCGCGTCTTGCTGAACCTGGTAACTGTCCCCGGCCCCAATTACCCTCGGACCGTGACTCCTAACCCGATTCTCCCAGTTTGACGAGGCCAAGGATTTCATGGCAAACCAGTCCAAGATCGATGGTATCCGAGACACCATGTATGGTCTGCAGATACTTCACAAGAGGATCCAGGAGGAGTACCGGAAGTCGCTGTCCCCGATATCCGTCTTTGCCGATTCGGTTATTCCAGTCCAGAAGCGTATGCAGGATATTCTTCCGAAGAAGTCGGTATGTGACAGGCTCCTGGCGTCTTACATTGACACGTCCGAGACCATCTACCGAATGATACATGTTCCCACCTTCAAAGAACAGCACGAATTGTTCTGGGAGGGCAAACTACAGGGAGACACATTCCTTCCCCAGCTTCTAACTGTGCTGTCCATCGGCTCGAGGTTCGAAACTAAATCAAAGGGGCTAGGCCATGAGCGCGTCGAGGGGGTCCATATACCCACAGCATGCGCACTGGTCAGGTCGTGGCTGGATGGTTTGAAGGGCAAACAGCTGGTTGATTTGACTACCTTGCAGACCGAGATTCTCTTGGTTCACGCCCAGCGGATGACCACGCCCAGGCCGCAGGACTCGTGGGCTCAACTAGGTTATATCGTGCGCATGGCCATGGGCATGGGCATGCACCGAGACCCATCGGAATTCGAACCTCGAGTGCCCGTTTTCATTGGTGAGCTACGGAGGAGGCTGTGGTTTACTATACTGGATATGGATTTACATCTATCGCTCGCATGCAACCTGTCCTGTCTCGTGCGCGATGGAGACTTCACCTGCCGACCACCGCGGAATCTCGACGACAGCGATCTCTTCTTCGACATGAAGGAGCTTCCGCCAAGCAAACCTATCGACCAGCTTACCGATAACCAGATGCAGGTGTATGCTGCTATGACTTTGGGAGCTCGGATGCAGGTTGCGCAACTGATCAACCGTTTGGATTCGATTCGAGATTACAGCGAAGTCATCGATGTTGGGACGAAGCTCGACCGGTTCCTGGAGGACATCCACTACCTGTTCCCGCGCCACGGCATATTGAACGAAGTCGAGAAGAGCAAGCAGTGGAGGTCTAGGGTCGTTCTCGACATGCACGTTCGACGGCCGCTGCTGGCCCTTTACCGCCCGTTCGCCCTGGGTTTGCCAGATGCGCCGTCCCAGATATCGAGGGCTTACTTGCGGTCGTCAATGGTCATTATGCGATACCTCGACGAACTCGACCCGCTTCTCAGTCATTTCCAAGATGTCAGCGACATGTACCACATGGTACTGAAGAAAGATATCTTGCAGGCAGCCTTCAGCGTGTGCTTTTACATCAAGGTAGCGACCGAATCACACATCAATGGGAATACATTCGGAATAGCATCTACCGTGGCCATGTCTCCGGATCCAATGGACGATGGGGTAACCTTCAGCACCGAAACGTTTGCGCTCTGGTCGCCGTCTCGCTTGGTTAAGACGGTTGAGAAAACACTCAACTTACTGGTACGCAACGTCAACGGAAACGATGTCAAGGATATTGTCGCGCTCGCCGTGGTCCTGGCCTCGGTGCAGTCCACAAACCAAGAACAGAAGTTGCAGGACATTCGACGCAGTCTTCAAGCCGTATTAGACGCTTGCCAGACTGCTACGAACACTAGCCCCGAGAAAATGTCCCTCCCGAATCCGGCCGACCCGATGGATCCCTATATGCAGACGAGAGCACCATTCATGTTTCATGCAAATGCTTCGGCGGCTGCGGTAAGTGACTACGGCGGCTGGGTTCTGTGGGACGGATGGGACTGGGCTGATGCGTGGTCGGCAGACTCCGGATGATTACGCGGACTGGGACTTGGACTACTGGAATCCGATGATACCAGGCCCTTCCTAACATGACATGCGGGGTTGAGGATAGGATATGATCTAGGGAGACCGGATACCCCCAAAAACTGCCCGTACCACGAATACCTTGGTGGCGTGGAGTTTTGTTGGGATTCTGTGTTGACAAATACACGACAAATACCGCGGCAGCGGCACGAAACCCCCCTCCCTCCCCTTTGCGGGTACATCACGGCGATTGAAGAGACCCGTCAACCCTGTCCTTGCTGGGCAATGACGACCAATCACATGCCAACCGACACAACAAACTCGTCTGCCGACGAGTATGAACAAGTTATAATTCCGCAGTTATTACTTCTAGCGCTTCTGTGAGTAAAGGGAAAGCGATGCTAGACAATGATGATTATGCAGACAATCTAGCAGGGGAAGCAGGGGAAGCAGGGGAAGCAAAGGGACACTAAAAGCCCAACGGGCAGGGAGCATACGAGTATAAACTCTGTAAATACAAAACATCGAAGATACCAACAAGCAGCGGAGGAATTCAAAAGAAGGGCGTGGTTGGCATTGCACAACATGCTTATTACTGCAGCTATCTACCACATAGAGCCTAATCAAGCGTCTCTATGGTCACCCGAGTTGACAGAATGACACTAAATTGGAACCCACAGCTTTTTGCTTGAACCTTGACTGACTGACCTAGTTCGTGACCACAGGAGCACTGCGATTCCAGTCGTCCCTTTCGACTGCATCGACCATGAATCCGGCCACGCTTCGCCTCGTGATCTTGGGCAGCCAGCATACCCCGTTGCCGTAGTCGTCGTACACCTTGACCGGCAAGCACTCGCCCTCGGTCAGTATAGGCGGCCTGACCAAGATCCAGTCCACGTCTGTTCCCGCATCGCCCCTGACCAGTGCGTCTACGGCGTTGTGGTCGTCGAGGGTGTGCTTCATGTTGGTGTGTTTGAAGACCGCGCGGAGCGGGAAGATGACGCTTTTGTCGCTGGCGCCCGCGCCTTGCATGCTATTGATGACGAGCTTGCGCTTCGTCCGGGGCAAGTCCTTCATGGCTTCGAGGGCATTCATGACCGAGTCGTGGATCAGGGCGGCGGGGGTGTCTGGGTGGACGGCCGCAAAGGGGGAGTCGGAGACGCGGCGGGGGTTGAGGGTAATGATGATTGCGTCTGGTGTTGGTGGTGTTTGCATTGCTTCGCGGAGGTCGGGGAGGGAGAGGGGGCTGCCCTTTGCGAGGGTGAGGTTTTTGTGAGGAGCAATGGTGGAGGTGATGGTGGAGGGATCGCGGACGAGGGCTGTTACGGTGTGGCCTCGCTCTAGGGCGTCGGCGAGGACGAGGGCGCCGTTGCGGCCTGTTGCGCCGATGATGAGGATGTGCATTTCTTGGATGTGGTGCGTGGAAGGGGCTAGGATGCTGTTGGTGTTGGTCTTGGATATGGCTGCGAGTCGGCACAGTGAGGATGTTACAGCCTTTAGGTTTTGGAGTTGTGAAAGTGGTGGAGATGATGGAAGGCCAAACTCGTCTTCATTGCGAGTTGAACTTATACTTTTATAATCTCTGGCTTAACTAGCTGGCCACAATCGAACCTGCAAGACATTGATAATCATCTTTCGCCCCC
This sequence comes from Colletotrichum orchidophilum, assembly GCF_001831195.1. Taxonomy (NCBI): domain Eukaryota; kingdom Fungi; phylum Ascomycota; class Sordariomycetes; order Glomerellales; family Glomerellaceae; genus Colletotrichum; species Colletotrichum orchidophilum. The sequence goes on from NW_019173081.1 coordinate 112,778, forward strand.
GGCCGAGATCCTTTACTCCATTGCAAGAGGGCTTGTTCTTCAGTATCGCTTCTCCAGAATCTATCGGCCGGGAAGGATCCCAAGTCCGAAAGGAATGGGCAGCAGTCGGCGTAATGATTTCGTATCTGCTGACCAAACATCTCAGCTCCGGCTCCAGCTCTAGAGACTGCCGGAGCCGAAGTCCATGCCTGGAGCCGAGATAATGGACTCCCTTTAACTCGGCCGGGTGTGAGCAACCCGCCCGCCCACCAGCGGCACATCGCGGCGTACGGCGTTAATGGAGACGAGAACCGACGCTAAGGGCGTGAAGAACAGAATTTGGAAACCGGTTTCCTTTGTTTTTTGACTTCCTCTTTTTTTTTTCCTTTTCTTTCTTACCGAGATACACACACCTACACACATCCCATGCGCTTACAGTTACATTACCCTTGCTCCCCCTTTCACCACGGCAAAGCTGACAAGGTTCTTGCGTCCGTTCGTGAGGTCGTTTGAGAACGCGAGGGTGAGATGGAAGACATGGGATTGATTGCAACACCGGCAGCATGTTGGTTTGGGACGTTGAGAGCTTATATTTGTGGGATGAAGATGCGATAGGGGCTTGGCACGCAAAACATGACAGTGACAGCAACACAAAGTAAGAAGACGAGGGTTTGTGCAACAGTCGGGCGTGGAAAAACATGTCCGATTCGGGATCACTCGGCCGAGTGGGGGGGTTGGGATATCTAAGTTCACTGCAGCATTGGTTGACGGTTATGACGAGAGAGAGGGTGAGGGTGTACGTGTGGGTGAGGGCGTGTGTTTGTGTGAGGATGAGAGAGAGAGTATCCGTAAGGAAGAGACTATTCTTTCGCCCCTTTTCCTTGGGCTACAGAAAAAAGATGAGACAGGTTCACGGTATTTGGCGGGATTGCCAGAAAAGCGTTCCGCGGAGCCGAGAGGTTGAAAGCAAGATGGAACGATTCAGAGTTTCCCTTTTTGGGTTGAGGTGAGAGTGAGGTGAAAGGGAGGGGTGGCGTGCTCGGAGTTCACATCAAGGCCTAATGTCCGGTTGGGGTCTAGGAGGGACTGAATCTTGTTCCCCCATGGAGGGCGGGGGGTGTGTGTATATGGATGGATCTTTGGGCAGGGTAGCAGTACCAGTACCGGTAGATCACCTTTTTTTGCTGTAATTACATGGTGAAAATAGTGCTTACTCGGGGCGGAGGGGGCAGGGAGGGACGTCCTGACAAAGCAGATCCAAGTGTAGCTTGACGATTAGTAATCTGGGCCTCAGGCAGGCAAAATGAGACAAAGGGAGAGCAGCGATTCGGCGGCTCGGAGGTGGAGGGGGATACCTAATCGCGGACACGGAAACGGAGCATTGACCAGAGCACGGAGGACGCTTAGCTGGATTAGGCGATTCGTATCTCATTCGGCCGAGTGGCGGGTCCGGTCACACGGAGCGGGGGGTTCTTTCGCCCGTGACGCATTCGTTGGCTTTGTGGCTTTTGGTGAGATGGTGTTTGACGGTGGAGATTGGCTCGTTGGAGGAAGCGGACCGTCTTGGAAGAGGATAGTGATGTGTCTTCTTTTTGCTGACTATGGATGAGAGGAATGGTTGGGATGCTGGGCAGGATGGGACATTAGGCGGCGGGATGGGTATAAATGGTGAGATGGTGTCTCTCCGATGTTGGCTTTTTGAGAATAGGCCTTACCATCGTGATTATCTAGATAAGTACACGGCACACAACGCATACTTGGCCTGCTATTGCTCATACCTTATTCTACCTCGCCACGTGCAACGCACTCACCCTCACGCAAGAGACATTCACAATGGCCACAACCACAGCCACTTCCCACGATGACGTCGCCATCATCGGCGGCGGCATCGCAGGCATGGCCTTCGCCCTCTGCCTCAACGCTCACGCCATCCGCGCCACAATCTACGAGTCCCGCAACGAGGTGCCCCTGCCCCACCACGCGGGCGGCGGCATGATGCTCTGCCCCAACGCCCTGCGCATCCTAGAGTCCCTGGGCGTCTACGAGCCGCTCCTCAAGAAGGCGTACAGTTTCGACTATGTCTACTACAAGGACCGCGACGAGGTCACAGTCGACCGGTACCCGCTCGGCGGCAAGGCCGACTTTGGGTACGATGCCGTGCGGATTTTCCGGCAGGAGCTGATTGAAATCCTTACGGGTGCGTGTCGCGAGCGGGGTATTGAGATACGATACGGGAAAAGATTTGTCAACGTTATCGCGGAGGGGGAGAAGGAGGTGGAGTTTGAATTCGCCGACGGGGAGAGGCGGGGGGCAGGGCTGCTCGTCGGCGCGGACGGGATCCACTCCCGGGTGCGGAGCACCTACGTCGCACCGGAAGCGAAGCCCGGCTTCGTGGGTCTCGCGGCGCTGACGTATGCGGTGCCGACGGCGCAGCTGCGGGTGCCGGCGGACAAGGACTACAAGTTCCCCGTGAGCGTGGCGAGCGGCAACGGGGTGTTTGTGCTGGCGCCGCAGGGGCGGGACGGCGGGGAGATGCTGGCGGGGACGCAGGTGCCGTTTGACGCGGCGAGGGCTTCGCTGCCGCGGGAGGCGCTGATGACGGATAAGGAGGCGCTCAAGGCGCGGTTGCGGCGGAACGAGGAGGCGTGGCCTGGGTTGGTGAGGTCTGCGCTCGAAGGGATCCGGGACGAGACGATGAATGTGTGGCCGTTTTTCATGCTTCCTGCGCTGGAGAGGTGGGCTTCGCGGGGCGGGGTGGGGAGGGTCTTGGTTTTGGGGGACGCGGCGCATGCGATTCCGCCGACGACGGGACAGGGGGCTTCGATGGCGCTGGAAGACGCGGCGGCGCTTGCGCTGGTGTTGAAGAGGATGAAGGAGAGTGAGGGGAGGATAAGTTGGGCGAACGGGGTCGGGTTCTGGCAGGGGATTCGGAGGGAGAGGCTGGGAAAGCTGGTGGGGTTGACGAAGATGTTGAATAATAAGAGGCTGCCGAGCGAGGAGATGGCCAAGTTGCCAAGGGAGGAGATTTGGTTTGAGGAGGGGGAGGGACAGATGAGGTGGTTGTATGTGCCTCAGATTGAAGAGCGGGTTGAGGAGTGGGTGAAGGAAAAGTTGCGGTGACCTGGAGACTTTGCCTTTTGAGTATGGTGTTGCGTATCGTTAACATTGGCAGTACAAAATCGCAGATGGTTGAGTTGATGGGGCTTGGTTCTTTCACGAAGCAGCATCAAAGCAGTGGCGTGTGATACTTTGACTTTTGAGTGTTGCGTCTCGATACCATTTGATAAGACTGACTAGTAGTTGAAGCTGATGAGGTTTAGCTTCTACATGAAGAACAAGGTGCTTTGGTATCAAATCAGATGCGAATACGCCGAGTCAGAATATCCGATTCAAGTCAGCATTTCGTTACATTTGCAACTAATTACTTAGTCCCAATGTCCAACGACCAGGTTACCAAAAGGAGACACTGCCCACCACCCCAGCAAAGAGGGACCGATTTTACCTCGGCAAGCGACATGATTGGCCATGTCCTTTGGGGAAGAGCTGCAAGTCAAGCGTGACCGTCTTTAGCGGCCGGGGCCTCGGCATTCTGTGAATTGGAGACGCTGTTTCCCCGCATCGAAGCTCCCCTGGTGCCCCAATGTTACAGGCCAGCTCTGAATTTAGGTGGTGTTTTGACGCCGTTTTGGTCACAGCGGACAGTGCGGAATTGGTGCCGGTAGTGGGGAGGAGGAAACCTGGAGAAGCTCGTCGCTATTCCCGGGGTCAACAGTGGTTGAGGAAGAGGGGGAGGCGAGAACGTGCCAACTTCATCTGTTATTGTTGCAGAGCACATGAAAGAGAGACGTCTTTGTACCTTAATAATCGTTTCCAAATAGCCGGGAGACATATATCACCAATCCCTGGCCCGGCGGCTATTCAATTGACATCTTCCATCCTTAATCATCAAGATTAGCATCCCAAGCATCTTAGAATACTCCCTTTCATAAGCGGGCTCTACCTTTATCACCATATAACAAGAGAACTCCTACGTTCAAACCAGACACATTATCCAACATGGCGCCACGACAGCCCCGCCAAAAGGCGCCCTGCTACGTCCTCGGGGTCGGCATGACAAAGTTCATCAAACCCCGTGGCAAGGTTGACTACACGGAGCTGGGCTTTGAGGCCGGCGTCAAGGCCATGCTCGACGCCCAGATCAACTACGACGACGTCGACCAGGGCGTTGCCTGCTACTGCTACGGCGACAGCACCTGCGGCCAGCGTGTCTTTTACCAGTTCGGCATGACGGGCATCCCCATCTACAACGTCAACAACAACTGCTCCACGGGGTCCACGGGCCTCGCCATGGCCCGCAGCTTCGTCTCCTCGGGCGCCGCCGACTGCGTGCTCGTTGTCGGCTTCGAGAAGATGATGCCCGGTTCTCTGCAGAGCTTTTTCAATGACCGGGAGAATCCTACGGGGACCACCATCAAGATGATGGCGGAGACGAGGGGCATCACCAACGCGCCGGGCGCTGCGCAGATGTTTGGCAATGCTGGGCGGGAGTACATGGAGAAGTATGTCCCCTTTTCCCCCCTTCCCATTGACGGCTTTTTTTTCTTATACACGCATGGCTCATATTACTCACAGGTACGGCGCCAAGGCCGAAGACTTTGCGGAAATCGCCCGCATCAACCACGAGCACTCCACCAAGAACCCCTACTCCCAGTTCCAGGACGTCTACACCCAGGAGCAGATCCTCAAGGCCCCCGAGATCTTTGCGCCCCTCACCAAGCTGCAGTGTTGCCCGACCTCGGACGGCGGCGCCGCGGCCGTGCTCGTCTCGCAGGCCTTCCTCGACGAGCGGCCCCACCTCAAGGACCAGGCCGTCCTCGTCGCGGGCCAGTGCCTCGCCACCGACGCGCCCTCGCTCTTTTCTCGCTCCGCCATCGACCTGATGGGCTTCGAGATGACGCAGCACGCCGTGAAAGTCGCCATGGGCGAGGCCGGTCTCACCCCCAAGGACGTTCAGGTCGTTGAGCTGCACGACTGCTTCTCGGCCAACGAGATGATTGTCCTCGACTCGTTGGGTCTGGCGGAGCCGGGCAAGGCGCATGAGCTGGTGAGGCGCGGGGATATCACGTACGGTGGAAAGTACGTCGTGAACCCGTCGGGCGGGCTCATCTCCAAGGGTCACCCTCTGGGCGCCACGGGTATCGCGCAGTGCGCCGAGCTGGTCTGGCACCTGCGCGGCTGGGCGAATAACCGCTCCGTGAAGGGAACAAAGGCCGCGCTGCAGCATAACTTGGGCCTGGGCGGCGCCGTCGTGGTGACTGTGTACCGCCGGGCGGACGGCAAGGAGGCGCCAAAGGTTGACTCGGCGACGGTGGGTAAGGTGAATAAGTTGGGGTACAATCCGGCGGTCGAGGCCAAGGGGTTCACGGTGCAGCAGGCGGCGGCTGTGAGGAGTAAGACCAAGAGGAGCGATTGGGCTTTGCAGGATACGGAGGAGAAGGTTGAGGCGCGGTTCTAGTCGGGGAGACGCCGTTGTGTTGTGTGGATAGTTTATATTATGAAAATAGCTATGAATGTATGTTGCATTGGGCACACTCGCTGGCTTCATCATTACTAGCGTCGTTGCATTCTCTCGGTGCCCCCTTTTTTGTTTCCGTGTGAGAGATGAGTCAAGCAGTGCTCTCATGGGTCATTGGTCTTCTTGACTTCATACGTCAACAGGGTCACCCAGTAACCCTTGCCTCCGTACTTGGTGTCATCTTGGTAGCCGCGATGGACCTCCTGGAAGCCCAACCTCTTGTACACGTTCAAGGCGGCCTCGAAAGCAAGGATGAACAGGTCAATCCCCGTCTGCTCGGCAAGCCGCATGCCCTCCTGGACAAGGACGGTGGCTATTCCCTTGCCTTTATGGTCGGGATGCACAGCAAGGTAGTCGAGGCCTTTATGGCTTACATCTTAGCTTAGAACTCGAGAAGCAACGCAAAGGAAGGGGTAGACGATGAGTTCGGGCCGAAAACCCTGGGGGTTTTTCAACTTTGCCGTTCACTCCGACGGACTCACTGATATAGGGCTTCTCGGCCATGATCCTCTTCTTTTGGGGTACACAGTCGTCGATCCCGCTCATGTCAATCGGCTTCCACCACGCGGCGTCCGCCTGCGCCTTGATGGCCGTCCTCTCCTCCTCGCTCACATCCGCAATCTGGAAGTCCGCCCACGCTGTCGCTTCCTCATATCCGGACGGCAGCTCCCAGCGCGCGTAACCCACGAGCTCACCCGTCTGCGGGTCGACGGCCTTTTGGTGGCGCAGGGTGGCGCGGTCGCGTATGAGGTTGTTGGGTAAGCGTTTCGTGGTCTGTGTGATGAGGAAGTCGAGCGTCGTGTCCTTGGGCCAGACGAGGGTCCAGTTATGGTTTGTCCAGAAGGCGCTCATGTTATTGCGCGCCAGGACGGGTGCGTCGGCGAGGGTTACGGGCTCGATCTTCCAGGGCGCCATGGCTCTTGGGGGGGTGGGTGGTGGGCTTGAGTGAGGTTGAGTGAGGTTGAGTGTTTATGGGGGCTGAGGGAAGTGGCTTCAATTGCACGACGTTGAGGCTGAGGTTTGGAGCGGGAATGGTTGTGATGGACTGATGTTATTGCTGTCGATTGCCAAGGGTCGTGGGCGATTTATGTAAAAAGGCCGAGAGTTGCAGTCAGTCAATCGTCGCCAGCCAACGAAGCAAGTTGTGATGTGTTCTTTTTTTTTTTTCTCGGATCAGGACAGGTTTCCTCGATTGCGTGAATTACTAGAAGCATGAGGTGCAGAGAAGGGCTAACTGGATCTAGCAATGGTGAAGAGTCACCGACTGATTTGGACGAGTCTCTCGAGGATAGTGATTTGTTGAGACCTTTTGGAAGGATTTCGACCTCCGGTATCCCGGTCTAATCCCCGCAATAGGAGAGATGTGTCCTTCAAGTGGATGGAGTGCAGCGCTTTTTCGCCATGTACACTTGTCTTCATGCTGACTTCACGCTTACCAACGTTGCTGGCCCAGATCCAGAATGACGAAACGCCTAATCTGATCAGTAAACATGCAACTTAAGAAAAGGTCGTCAAGCCTTGAGTCTTGCAATAAGGTATGGAACACCTTCGACCGGGTGTTAATGCGTCTTGGGATCGGGGACTCAGGGGTCAAACAGCCATAAGTCAAAGTTTTCTCATCGCAAATGCTGGTTAGCAGCGGGATGCAATTGCCGATCGGAGCTTAGAACTGACTTATGGTCTGCGAGTGCGCTTAAGCCTTCTCGTTGATCAGCTTCAGTTGAACAGATTGATTCCGCAACTCCTCTTGCAAGGCCGTCAAGCGCATTAGCTTCGTGGGTGGATCAACGACTGTATTCGTCACAGGATGAGATCTTCAGCTTGAAGTAGAGTCGTAGAGGTCAATCTAAGCTTTTCACTAAGGCCTTGGCGTTTACAACGTCAATCAATTACTGTTGGCGAAGACGTGAGCCTGTACGTGAAAAGAAATGATACCGATATTGTGAGTAGCGTGCAGCGTTCTCACCGTGCTTTACATGAGCCCATCTTACTTTTGAACGAGATGCGCGAGTCAGATGATTGTCTGACTCACAATAAATCATGGCAACAAACGGTGTCTACGTGTAGTTATATTGAGTGGGAGATGGGCTGCCGCCACAAAAGATGATGGCTTTTTGTTTTGTACTCGAGATGAATGAAACAAAATTGCATCCGTTGACCTCTCTCTCGGTTCCCCAAGATTACTGCCCGTTATACGAATCGACGGAAAGTTCATGGTCAGTGACTGTTGGACTAAAAGGACAATAGAATACTTTAATCATCCGTTTGGCCTAGTCCGTAACTAAAGCTCTTATGGATGTCAAATTGGGCACCTCTTTTCCTTGAGTCGCCTGCCCATAATCAGATATTGCGAGAGCGAACTCCACGGTACTGCCCGTTAAGGCGGCATCACCGGCCGTCCTTGTATCGAGGGACTACGGTAGGTCCTCGTAAAAGAACTAGAATTGGTGATAGGACGTAATTAATCAATCATCTATTAGCTTAGACCACGCAGAAATTCGACAAAAAGGGGGAGATAGGGGTTGCACACGTTGGTATATAACTACCTAGGTAGGTAGAGGCAAACCTGCTTCTAGGACTCGTACCTGGACCCATCCGCCTTGCTATCCTAGAAACCTGTCCACCTACACCAAACCAGCACATACCAGTACCCCACACCATGAAGCTGTGTTCTTCCCTCCTCTTGATCGCCCGAATGACCGGCTCGGCATTCCTGCTGAGCGGCAATGGGGCCCAGTGCTAGCTCAACATTGAGTGCCCAAGTAGTTCCTACATGCCTCACACTGGCTGGATGGAATTCGTCTGCTGGGGTCAACGCCGCAAGGGAGGTTAGTAGGCTTCGCAAAGCTTCTTTGACAACAATATACAGAGTTGCTAATAAGAGTTTGTTATGTCTAGATTGGTGCAACTTCAACTACAACGGAACTGTGTGCAATAGTGTTCTCAAGTGCGTTTCCTGCCAAGGTCAGTTTCTAGGTATATTCCCTACAAATCAGGCTTTGGTTTAAAGAACGTACTAACACCGTTTATAGGGAGCTGGTTCCTTAGCAAGTGCACTTAGTGTCCATATTGGTAGCTTTGCATGTTAAAACTGGGGCCCCAGTAGGAATAGCTCTGCCAGTGTGTTGATATTTTCATTAGAAAATGCTTAGAAGTCCTGGTGATTCAATGTTCAGATAGAGAAGCCTACATGTAGGCTTCTATGAAGACCAGTAAGTGCCAGAGGCATCTGGCAACTCCTTTCCCAAAGACACGTTGCGTCTCATATACTTGGCGATTAATGATTACAAATGTAGGACTAAGTAGTCTCAGAGGAAGATAGACAGGAGAAGAACGAGATGGGAGAAGCTGGAAAAAGGTGACTTAGTCGAGAAGTGTTTGGTCTGCAAGATGTTTGAAAACCCTACAAACTTACGTCTGGGGATGGCGCAAAATATAGTAAACTAGCTGGTTTAACTGAAAGTAGAGATAGAAGAAGCACTCGTATCCCTGGAGAAGGGTTGCGAAAGAAAACACCGGGCTTGGCAACGTGACGATGGGTAACATATTTAGGTACTAGGTACAGAATTCTGCCGTAACCTTTGAAAAAAGTACCGTATTGCGTGGTAATGCTCCAAGACGGAAGCAGTCTTCTTGCTCTCAAGTGCTCTTTCGTCTATGCTTTGCAGGTCAGATTTAATTTCTTCTCACCTTTAGAAATTCTCTTTGCCTCTTCCTACTACTCAGATTCATTTTAAAATCCTGGTGTTTTCCACTCTGTCTTGTCGCAATATCTCTTGTCCCTGGACCCGAGCGTACTCAGTACTTCCCGATGCTCGTCGCAAATAGCTGCAGGATAACATTATCATGTGGACTATTCTACAATAATAATTACAAAGGTACAAGGTTTCAGCACTTGATCAATATAGAAGTGGTAAAATAGTGGGTTCAAGCATGATCGTGCATTGGCTTTTCAACTTGGAACACCATGAATTCAAGTACGCCCAGGTAGCTCAAGGTGACTCTGACTACTCAGAGAGCACCCTTTACAGCCATCGTTGGCGATGAAGTCGTCGCCTGAATGAAGGGCCTTGTAGAAGCGTGGTCTGCTATACTTGGATCTGGAAAACAAAACTACCCCCTTTCGTGGGCTGCACTTTTTGTGAGCCTTATAATACGAGTCAAAAATACGCCACAAGTTTCGGAAATAGGCTAAAACGTTCTTGATATAAATGCATCAAGAGATGCTGATTGGATTCTTGACGTTCGTCCATCAAAAACTGTTCGAGGATGAAAGCCCAAGCGAGCTGGAAGAAGAAGACGACAGATGCTTTGAAATGGTATTATTATGCGGGACAACCCTAGATCCATGACTACCTTTGCCTCCTGGCTTCGCCTGCCTCCTTGCCCAGCTTTTCCAACGCCTCCTCGTACTTCTGCACTCTCTCTTCCTCAAATCCACCGCTGTCAGGATCTCCGATACGCAGACGATCGACCTTGACCGCGCGGCGGATCCTGCTGCTCGGCTTGGCAATCTTACCCCAGAACCAACCGCTCTCGCCGTCCTCGACCAGAGTCCAGGCGGCGCCGGCGCGGCCAGCACGCGCGGTACGGCCAACACGGTGGACGTAGCCGGCGGCGCTGGCAGGGAGGTCGTAGTTTACGACGTTGTCGAGGAGGGGTAGGTCGATGCCGCGGGCGACGAGGTCGGAGGCTACGAGGAGGCGGAGGCGGCGGGAGGCGAAGGCGCGGAGCGCGCGGCGACGGTCCGAGGTCTTCTGGGTCGAGGTGAGGGTCGCGATGTAGGGGGCTAGGGAGGGGTGGAGGAGGGAGATGAGGCGGGAGAGGCGGAGGGCGGATTCGTTTGATTTGGTGAAGATGAGGGCTGTTGCTGTGAAGGGTTTTGCGGGGGATTTTGCGGTGGTGGCGACGTCTGTTGTGCTGGCGTCTGAGGAGGTGTTCGAGTCCGAGTCGGAATCTGAGTCTGAGGAGGAATCGGAGTCGGAGGAGTCGTCTGATGAGGATGTACCATCATCTTCGGCGGCCGGTTTGGACTCCGTCTTGGAAGCGGTCTCGGACATGAGATGGCCGTCGAGAAGAAGGTCGATGAGGTAGAGCGGCTTGAGGTTCGCATCGTGCACTCTGATGGCCGACTCCTTGAGCAGTGTGGGCAGGGTATGCTCGGCGATGGGCGCCGTGCCGTCGGCTTGGTCACCTTCCAACACGATGAGCTGTGGCCTGCGGAGCTGCAACCCGCTCAGCAAGCTGAGGTCCCGCGTCAGGGTGGCACTGAGGACGACCTTGCGCACGCCGGTCAGGTTTGAGTCGGGAAAGTCGCGGGCGCTGAATTTGTTGATGCTGAGCTTGGGCATGACGGTGTCCAGCCAGCCTTGGAAGCTCTGAGCGAGAAGCTTATCGGCTTCGTCGACAACCATCCAACGCACATAGTCTAGTGAGAAGCCGGGGGTGAGGTTGATGTGCTCGACGAGCCTACCGGGGGTGCAGATCAGGACGTCGACCTTGGACATGTAGTCGACAATGTGATCCGGAAGCGAGCCAGCTGTCGGCTTCGTATCTATTGTGCCCTCAGAATCGGCTGCTGTGTCCTCGACATCCTTCCATGCCTCCAATTCCCTCTGGTGCGCGGCGCGATATGCCTCGGGGTCGTACTTCTCCCCCTTTTCGACTAGACTGTTCTGCTCGTGCTTCAACTGCTGACTACCGATGGATATACCGATGCGCACTCTCTTCTGTTCGCGGCCGTCGAATGCGCTGGCGCAAAGCTCGAATACTTCCTGAGCCTGTTTAACCAGCTCACGCGTCGGCAGGACGACCAGAGCTCGCAGCCTGGTGACGGCGCCTTGGCTGATGTCCCGCACGATGGGCAGGGCGTATGCGAGCGTCTTACCAGAACCAGTCGCCGCCGCAACGAGAAGATCGCCCTGGCGGTGCTTGCACGATGGTAGCAGAAGCGGGAGAGCGGCTGTCTGAACGGCAAAAGCATCCTTGAAACCCTTTGACTCGAGAATCTGGGCCGCTTTCGGGTTGATGCCGATGTCTGCGAAAGGCGTTCGCGTGTCGGGAGCTACGCGAATCGGAGCGGCGAGCCAAGGTGGCAGCGTCTCGTACGAGGGTTTTGAGGTATCGAGTGCAGTCTGTTCGGGTTGTGGAAGGGGCACCAAGTCGTGTTCTTCTACCTCCTCTTCCTCCTCGTCCACATCCATCTTATCTGCGACTTCGTTCTTGGCTATAATCTCTGCTGACTTTTTCAAGTACTTTGTAGCCTTGGCCAAGACGGCCTTGTGCCGTGAGTCGACGGCGCCATCGTCTGCATCCTCGGCCTCCTCACGTTCCTTCTTCTTCTTTTTCTTGTCCTTCTTCTCCTTGGAATTCTCCTCGTCGGCCCCAGCCTCGACGATCGAGACGTCAGATTCGCGCTTCTTCGTTTTCTTCTTTTCTGACTTTGGATCTTCTGGTTGTGTTTTCCTGGACTTGCTTGGTACTGTCTTGTCTTCGTCTGATGCAGCTCCACCTTCTGACTTTCTTGACTTTTTCTTCTTGACGGGGGTATCTACGGTCTCGGCCGGCTCTTCGTGCTTGCGCTTGGTTGCCGGGGAGAGCACATTGGTGTCTGTCGGCGCCGCACTCACAATGGAGGTGCGAGGTTTCTTGGAGGGAACGAATCGTGCATATGGAACGGCCGCCGTGGTACCTTCGGTCACGACTGGCTCGCTTGCCGGTATCGCGGATGGTTCTCGAGCTGGGGGAGGCGCCGGTGATGTTTCGACAGGCGCCTGCGTCTCCTTCTTCTTGGAAGGAACGTAGCGAGCGTACATGATGTCGATTAGGTGCTCCTGAGCCTGGCTGAATCGTCCCAGATGCTGCGCAAACCTCTTTCTTCGCTGTGAGGCGAGACATCCAGGTGCTGGAGGGGCACATGTCGCACCGTCCCGAAAAAAAGTTGGACAAGCCTCCTTATCGCATTTCTGCCAGGTTCTACCGCCTGCCACACTGTGCTTATCGAGCTGCCATGCCGCAGCAGCTCCACCGGAGCTACCTTACAGCAGGCAAGCACACAAGGTACCTCAGCAGGGCCCTGCTAGTTCGAACACCTTGAGGAACGCACCCATCTCCGTCCCCTTTGCGACGACATACTTAGTCCCAAGCTTTGGCGACTGACAACCCGCAATGCTTTACCATCATTTCCTTAGGTGAAAACGGCTCGCGCAGAGCATACTGACAATATGGCTCGAACATACAATATCGCTATGGCTAGCGACTTCTTCTTCCCGCAGCCAGGAGGAGTCGAGAGTCATATTTACCAGCTCTCCACGAAGCTCATCGATCGCGGGCACAAAGTCATCATCATCACCCATGCATACGAGGGCCGCAGCGGTATTCGAAATCTGACAAACGGCCTCCGAGTCTATCACATCCCTTTCCTCGTCGTATTCCGATCGGCCAGTTTTCCTACCGTTTTCTCCGCCTTTCCCATTATTCGCAACATTCTCGTCCGAGAACAGATCGAGATCGTCCATGGCCATGCGAGTTTGAGCACCTTTTGCCATGAAGCTATCCTACATGCGAGGACCATGGGTCTACGGACGGTCTTTACAGATCATTCGCTTTTTGGATTCGCCGATGCTAGCAGCATCTTGACAAACAAGATCCTCAAGTTTTCTCTGAGTGACGTGGACCACGTTATTTGTGTCAGCCATACCTGGTACGTTGCGCCGCGCCCTCGCTCTTGAGAAGAGGAAACTGATCGGGATTACAGCAAAGAAAATACCGTTCTCCGAGCGTCTTTGGACCCCCTCATGGTTTCAGTAATTCCCAACGCCGTTGTCTCTGAAAACTTCCGTCCGCTCGATTACCCTCCTACCGACGCCAATCAGGCTTTTGGCCAAAACCCACCTCCTGCGCATCATCTGGGGCCGAACGATGTAGTCACAATCGTAGTGATATCTCGTCTCTTCTATAACAAGGGAACGGATCTCTTAACGGCTGCGATCCCTCGCATCCTCGAGAATCACCCGAATACGAGATTCATCATTGCAGGCTCAGGCCCCAAGGCCATTGACCTCGAGCAAATGATTGAGCAAAACGTGTTACAAGATCGCGTAGAAATGTTGGGACCTGTTCGTCATGAAGAAGTACGCGATGTCATGGTTCGCGGCCATATCTACCTCCACCCTAGTTTGACGGAAGCTTTTGGCACTGTCATCGTAGAGGCAGCCAGTTGCGGGCTGTACGTGGTTTGCACCCAGGTCGGCGGTATTCCTGAGGTCCTGCCGTCACACATGACTGTGTTCGCCAAGCCAGAAGAAGACGACCTGGTTGCTGCAACTGGAAGGGCGATCGCTGCATTGCGAGCAAACAAGATTCGAACGGAACGTTTCCATGAGCAAGTCCAGAAGATGTACTCCTGGACGAATGTTGCTTTACGCACGGAGCGCGTGTACCATGGAATCACTGGCGAGCTCAGCGAAGCCGAATTTTATGGTTACGACGCCGCCAATTCTTCGACATTCGGCAATAGTCGAGTGCGATCTTTCGCTCTCATCGATCGGCTAAAGCGATACTACGGCTGTGGTATCTGGGCTGGGAAGCTCTTTTGTCTTTGTGCCATTGTTGACTACTTGCTGTACCTGTTTCTGGAGCTTTGGTTCCCACGAGACGAAATCGACATCTGCCCTGAATGGCCGCGAAAGGTCCCCGAAGATGCGGACGACTCCAAGGAAGACTAGGCTTGGTCTCCGTCTGCCATTCGCCCAGCTGGTCGAACTGCTCCAGGAACCCATCGTTCGATTGTCCAGGGACGAAAAGATACGAAATCTAGGCCAAGCTCCGAGTTTGATTGAAATATATCAGGCATAATACCCTACTGACCTATGGTGGCCGGCGTAGACCGGCGATGACCGGCGGAAATCAACGGACATCAAAAACTAGTGATGTCCTGGTCCAGGTGCTCCGCACCCCCGCCATCCCGAGTCAGCCCATCGAGTCTTCCAGATCCGCATCAAAATGCTTCCATAGGCCACACCTAATAATGGAGGAGAACGGGTGGAGGAATCCCTCCAATGATATCAGCCCGAAAGGAAATCAGAATGGAGTCTGGCTCTCAGCGAGCCAGATGGACGACCCGGACAGCGCCGACAAAAGGACGGGATTGGTTGGCATTCACGATATGCACAATGCTATAGCGCAGGAACCATCTTCAACGGCCTGGGTCGGCAGACTACGATGCCTGTTGCGGCCAGGCGCCCGGGTGGGCCATGCGACCATTTGAACCCCCACCACGCGCGCATCTCGACCATCTCACATGCACAGCGACACAAGACAAAATCTAGCGTTTCCCACCCCTCATTTGCGACTTCTGGTAATAGCCACAGCGACTGACAGTGCTCCCCATTATATCCCAGTCGCAGTCGCTTGCTCAACACATCAACACAGCGATTTACAAGTTTCCATCATCACAGACAGACCCCTTGCAACCACTTGCCCGTCATGGCCGCCGCGCAGGATCTCCCCATGGATCTTCCCATAATCGATCTCGATGTTTTTCTCAACGAGCCGCGCGACTCCGCCGCCGTTCGCGACGAGTGCGAAAAGGCTGCTACTGCCCTAATCACTTATGGAGCGCTCGTGCTGCACGACTCCCGCGTCGCTGAATCCGACAACACTACTTTTCTTGACTTACTCGAGGACTACTTCGCCCAGCCGACCGAAGAGCTCAAGAAGGATGAGCGCCCAGAGCTGAGCTACCAGATCGGCGTCACTCTTGAGGATACGGAGAAGCCCAAATGTGCCGTTGACGAGCCCTGCCTGCAGGTTATCCAGCGTCTGGCCGAATCCGAGCGCCCTCTCGACATCTCAGCTCACGATCCCGACCCAAAGTGCCGATTCTTCTGGCGCATGGCTGAGAACCCGCCGTACGAGACTGAGTTTCCCGGGCTCAACGCCCCCAACGTCGTTCCTGAAGCCCCGCATATCCGCGAGCGTTGGCCTCCTGCCATGAACAAGTGGGGAACGTCAATGAAGCAGGCTGTCACGGGCCTAGCGGAGATGGCGGCAGTCGGCTTGGGCCTGCCCGCCGATGCTTTCAGCTCTGCTGGCAAGTACGGGCCTCACCTCCTCGCGCCAACAGCTTCCGACCTGGTCAAATACGGCAAGCAGGACACCATTCTCGCAGGCTTCCACACAGACCTCAACTTCCTGACCATTCACGGTCGCTCTCGGTA
Source organism: Colletotrichum orchidophilum (assembly GCF_001831195.1). Lineage (NCBI taxonomy): Eukaryota > Fungi > Ascomycota > Sordariomycetes > Glomerellales > Glomerellaceae > Colletotrichum > Colletotrichum orchidophilum. The sequence continues at coordinate 128,552 of NW_019173081.1, forward strand.
CCCCGGCCTGCACATCTGGGCACGCAACACGGGCAAGAAGATTGCCGTCAAGATCCCCGAGGGCAACTACTTGCTCGTTCAGGCCGGAAAGCAACTGGAGCATCTGACGGGCGGTCTCATCAAGGCAGGCTTCCATGAGGTTGTGGTAAACGAGAAGACGCTCGCCGTAATCGAGCGCCGCAAAGCCGAGCTTCCCGATCGCCCGCTCGTCCGCATCTCGTCTACGTTCTTCTGGCATCTGTCATCTGACCACGATCTGACACCCATACCTCAACTGTCGGAACAGGCGCAAAAGGTCAGGGCCGAGCAATTCAACCTTGGCAGGGATGAGGGAGAAGAGGTCAAGTATGCACCCATGAAGGTGGGACAGCAGGTGCAAGAGTAAGTCACGCGGCCACCTGATTGTTTTAGGTATTGTCGCTAACAGCTCATGACAGGGAACTTAAGCACATTGCTCTGATGACATGAGAAACAAGATTCTCCATATTATGATAGTACTATTAATGACAAATTACCAAAGCGTGATATGCTTTCAAGCTTGATAAAATTCCTCGCCTACGGCGACGTCCACTTTTTCCTTTGCGACTCTGTCAACCGCCGTCTTGGGATCCTCATCACCGTCCAGCAAGTCAACCCAGGACGTTGTGAAGCTGTCATTCTCCGCAATGAGCGCGGCGACCTCGGCGACGGTCTGCCGGCTCGAGGTGCCCTTGGCCTCCTTTGTCTTTCCAAACTCGACCTTGCCGGCGGGTTCCTCTGTCAGCAGGCCGGGCCGCAGGCTGATGCCAGCAAAGCCATCGGTTCTCTTCTTGGACTCTTGCCAGAGGACCTCGTCGGCGGCGATCTTGGCGAGGGAGTAGTTGTAGAGTTTCTTGTTGCCGTCGAGGGCGTCCTGCCAGGCCTTGTCGGACCACCAGGTCGGTTTTGTCTTGCGGGAGCTTAGGTAGGAGACGAGGATGAACTGCTTAATGGATGGGGTGGCGACGGCGGCTTTGATGAAGTGGATTGCGGCGTCGCGGTCGATTGCAAAGGTTCTCGAAGGGTCGCCCTTGCCGCCGGCGCCTGCGCTCCAGAAGACTGTGTCGGGCTTCACTTCATCGAGAATGGCTTGCGCCTTGGACTGGTCGGTGACGTCTTCGATGCTCCGTACCAGGACGTTGAGCTTGCCGGAGGACTGGCCGGCGCCGAGCTTCTCAATAGCGGGGACTTGTTCCTGGGCGCGGATGATGCTCGTGACGGTCCAGGACTTTTTGAGGAGGATGGGGGTGAGGTACTGGGAGACCTTGCCGTGGCCGCCGAGGATGAGGACGTGTTTGCTCATGTTGAGATTGTGTGTGGTTGATTGTGGAATGCGTGCAGCTGTGTCTTTCGACTTTGCGGTAATGCTCTCGAGTTTTGAGATGGTGTGGTAGGGAGTGAGTACGTGTTGAGGCGGATCTTCAAGTTGCGGCAGACGTCGACTCAAATAGCCCGGAACATCACACCACACGGGGCTTTGAAATCAACCTGGATGGCTTCCCCGCTCGGCCCCATCAAAGACGGCGTTAACGGCGGGCATGACATCTGGCGGTGGATGGCTGGGTTCGGATGCGGGCGGACTGGCCGAGGTGGATGCGCTGTCTCTTTACGAATACAAATACATGTACCTCCGCATAGTTGCCCCCCCGCAGATGAGCTTTTTCGGGGTCCCGGATCACGTCACCGGGGTGTCAGTGACGTACGTCCAGCGAGTTTATTTGCTTGCTCTTCCCCACCAGGTTGCCTAAAAGCCGATTTTGGGGCCTGGGCAGAATGTTCAATTGAGTTTCTGGCTTAAACAACCCCGCGTCAGGATCCGTGGCCATCGGCGTTAGTTACTCAGCGAAATAAACGTCAGTCTTGGCTAACATGTCGTGCCCCTCTTGCCTTCGTCTTTGGTTGGTTTCTCATCCTGATGAAATCACTTGCATTGTACGACGTGTCTAGACTTAATGCATCAAGCGTCTAGTAGATCAAAGTCGCCCGGGAACCCGAGGGCGGCGAGGTCGAACCCCTCAGCCTCGAGGCCCGGGACGCTCGACTGGAAGAAGTGAGGCGTCATGGGCTGGAACATGTCACCCGTGATGCTCGTCCGCGCACACGAAGGCGAGTCCTCCTCGCCGAGCGGGTGTGCCGTACATGTGCCATTGGCGACCATCTCTACCTGAGACTGGGTCCGCGACGCTGCGCCATCGGGCGGCGGACTGGGGAACTCGTCCAGCGCCATTTCTCTAATCATGCGCAGCGTGTTACGGTGCACCACGATGATCTCGAGCTGGCTCATCAGCGCCATCAGCGCATCGGCTGATTCGGCCCTCATCTTGCGCGGGCCCGCTACCGTTACAACATCCGATGGCGTCATTTCAATTGTTGTCGTTGTTGTCGTTGTCGTTGTCGTTATCGTCTCCTCAAAGAGCGGTACCTCGCGCGCCAGGATATCAAACGCATCCCGCAGACAAGCGCTCTGCGGCCACCGCTCCGCGAGGATCGAGAGCACGATGCTGCACGCCCGGACGGCCTCGGAGGCGTCCGGCCCCGCGTATGCGGGCGTCCTCGCGCGGGGCGGCGTGGCGAAGAAGCAGTACAGCAGCGCGACGCCGCACTTGAACTGCGCGACGAGGCCGAGCCAGAGCTCGGCGATGGGCGGGGTGTCGCGCCGCTGGAACTTGCGGAAGATGAGGCAGGCTTGGACGCAGGATTTGACGGTCCAGTCGCCTGCGGGACCGGGGGCCGTGGAGCGGGTGGGTTGGTGGAGCATGGCGAGGCTGTAGTTGTAGATCATGTGTAGCCATTCTGGGTGGGTGAAGCTGCGGGAGCGGGGGCGGGAGCGGGAATGGGATGCGGAACCAGGACCGGAGGCGACGTCGGCACCGTCGGCGTCGGCGTAGCGGTGGCAGAGGGCGCGCCAGCGGTCGAGCTTGTCGAGGACGCGGAGGCGCCAGTGGGGGAGGTCGTCAAAGTGCGTCGAGAAGTCGCGGTGGAGGGTCGTGTTTAGGATCTCGGACTGGATCTGGCGGCAGTAGACCACGTGCAGGGCGGCGGAGACGCTCGTGCGGCGTGGGTGGTCGTGTTTGTCTGGAAAGGAGGCGGCGTCGAGGTCCGCGTCGTCCATATTTGCGTACATTTTGACAGTGATTTGGTAGTCTGGGACAGAAAAGGGGAGGTCAAACATTGTGCCGACGGCGCGGTCTAGGGTGTAGGCGGACCAGAAGACGCGGCGTCGCATTTGGATGCGGATCTTGGCGGCTACGGCGTCCGGACAAGGGACGGACGACGAGGCAGAGGAGGAAGAAGATGAAGAAGAAGAAGAAGATGATGATGATGAGATTGGTGGTTCCGCGTCGGCGAGGTGGAGCTGGGCCATGACGCAGTAGCGCATCGTCGCCGAGGCGATGGAGATGATGCGCTCGGTGGAGGGGGAGTAGATTGCGTGCATGGCGAGGAGGAGATAAGCCTGGATGTGGAGGAGGCGGTCCGGGAGGGCGAAGACGTGGGAGAGGTATTTTGTCACGGCGAGGCGGTAGAGGGTCTGGTGGCTATGGTGTCTAGGGAAGAAGAAGTCTGAATGCGAGTAAGACGACGACGACGATAAGGACGATGGCGACGGGGGCTTTTCGAGGAGGAGGCCTATGGAGAAGATCATATTGGTGAAGTAGGACGCCCACGCGTCCTTTGGTCGCCTCGCTGGGTTGCGGAAGTCATCTAGGCGGAGAAAGGGGTAGCGGCAGTGGACTTTGTCTTGGTAGACGTCGAATAGGGAGTCTTCTGTTGCTCTGTCGAGGAGCACCTCTGGGTCGTCGTGGTTGTGATGGCTCTTGCTGCCGGTAATCTGCGCTGTGCCGCCGCCGCCGCCGTCGTGGAATGATGGAGGAGGTGGTGGTAGTGAAGATGGGTTGTCTTCTTCTGAGCGGGCAAACGTAGCCAAGAGGCCGATCGCGGGTGAGCTCCTTGAGAGTGAGGCGTCTGGTCCGAGTCCCGATGCGAATGAAACTCTGCGTTGATGATTCCCTTCAGAGTGGTGATGCGTATGAGATGCCTCTCGCGCACGGAATGACGACGACGACGGCTCCTGCGTATGGCTGCCATGGCCGTTCCGATCGACGATGGATTGAAGTCGAGCGTTGGTCTCTTCGAGACGCGATATGCGCTCCTCCAACGACGCGATGTCACCCAGCCAGGCCAGGGGCGTATGCGTCGAGGGTTGATGGTGATGGTGGTGGTAATGGTCCGAACTCCTGGAACGGAAGAAAGAGATGGCGCGGCATTAGTCCGTGAATCAACCAGATCGACGGGGAGATCATCATCGCAACCGTCTTCTCTCATCGCACAACATGAAACTCGAAGTCTTCCTTCTTTGGAACTGGGGAGGAAAATAACCTTACAGCGGAGGGAACCCGGGGCCCGGGGGACGGGTTTGATAGGACATTGGGAGCACCGCCTCGTTGCATTGCTCTCCTGACCTGGCGCAGTTGGCGCAGGGTCTTTGATCGTCACATTTTTGCTGTAAAAGATTGTTAGCCCTTTTTTGTTTCCCACTTGGTTCCTCATTCTTTTGGAATCGGGGTGGTGGGGAGGTTTGAGCTCTCGATGATCGGGTCCAAGGGTTACCCAACTTAGGTAGCGAGTGATGTTTCAAAAGGAGTTGAGACCACGGTGCTGCTCTAGGGTAGGTAACCGGAGAATGAGGGGTTCTGGCTCTGACATTACCTTTCGTCGACGGCACCGTGAGCATGCCTGCGTCTTGGTCCGCTTGGCCGGCGGTTCGCCGCGGTCTTCGGTCACGGGTGCGGCGGGTCCGGGGTCGTACGGCGAGCCGATGGCGGGGGCTGGTGTCGTCATGACCGCCCGGGAGGGAGGAGAAGGGGGGGGGGGGGGGGGGGGGGCGGGGGGGGGGGGGGGGGGCGGGGGGGGGGGGGGGGGGTGGGGCGGGGGGGGGGGGGGGGGTGGGGGTGGGTGGCGGCCGGGGGGGGGGAGGGGGGGGGGGGGGGGGCGTCTGATGTTTCTTGTTTCCTCTGACGCTGTTGCTCTATTTATCGGGTACAGAGTCGTTTCGCGTTTAGGGCGATGGGCGGGAATATAGTAGCTCCAGGAGGGGAAGCTGGCATCCTAGAGGTTCAGTCATGTATCTACATCCATGTTGCCACAGACTGCAGTTTGAGTGAGACGGAAAGAAGAATGATTGTCGTCCAACAGAGGTGCGCCGAGGAGATGGTGCGACTGATAAGCGGACATGGTGATTACTCGGCATCCTCCAGCTTTCGGGAGATAGCGGTGGGACTCTGGAGTTGTGGGTCCTTTTCCGGTCTTCTCTGATCCGGAGTTGGCGGTGATAAGATGCAGGAGTAAAGTGTCCGTGTAAGTCAAGTTGATGGGGAATTAAGTGGTGCAAGACAGCTGGAAATTCAATAATGTGCCAAGTACATTTCAATATTATTACAAGTCACCAAGAAAAATATCAGTTGACTCAAGCTGACGATTCTGATTGGTTTTCTCTTTTAGAGGTTTCCCCTTGGACAGGAGGCCACATATGGTCACAATTGCTGCTCTTTATCTTGCCTTGCTCTGCACAGCTTCAAATTGTTTGTTGTCTTGAGACACACTTTTTCGAGGTTGTTTCGAGGAGAATAAGAACACCCGAGACTTTTTCCCATTCAGCTTGAGCCTGGTATTTCAAAGGTAAACTGGAATTTCACAAATACCAGCAAGAGAGCATGGGGCGCATTCGGTTTCGTACGTCATTTGTTTCCATCTACCGCCTTGACGTCCCGTGGCATCAATCGCAGTAGACGCGCGTAGGGAAACCCGAATACGTTCGGAACGTGGAGAAAAATATAATCGTAATGGAAGATGAGATCTCACGGATTTTTTTGTTTCCAATGTGAAAAGTTGGTTTCCAGACTCGCGGTAAGGCACCATGCTTGAATAGGCATTTTTTTGCCGTGTTATCCAGAAATATCCACGCAGTTCTTCCCATCATGGTACCGAGGTTCCCGAAGAGACGATCGACGGCGCAACCCTCGATCAGAATGGTCGCACTCGTAGCGCTTAGTATATCTCTGACATTGGCGTCCCATCTCCGCGGGAAAATTCCCACCACAAGTTGGGATGGATTGCTACATGACGTGCTGCCTTCCTCAATGGAATCGCGAGATCAAGAACGACTACGACAAGTCACAAAAGAACACGCTTCAACGAGAATGAAAAGCGCGACCTCGGACATTGGTCGCCCACCGCCCGAACCAAGGCCCTACCTTTCGTCGCAAGATCTCGGTGGGATGCCGAGGGGCGCCTTGTCCCCACCTCCCCCGGCGAAGGTTTGTTTTGTCAGCCATGTTTTGCGTCTTGACTACTGAGGGCGATGGGCCTCTCTCTATGTGAAATCAAGCAACTGGACCAGGTAACGCGCCGTGTCAACCAAACGCATGAGAATCGCAGGTCTCAAAGAGAAGAAACGGTTGGAGGTAACCGGGTAGGGATGAACAAATACCCTCTGCCTGTCGCCTGGTAGGGCATACGGAGGTGGAGTTTTCTATGGATAGTAACAAACCAGCAAGAGTCTTTGCTTGATTGCCAGAGGAGGATTTCTGTGGTCGGGTACCGGACGGAGATCGTGCAAGGCCACCCCTCTCCCTGATTGACCGAGCTTGGCGGGCTTGTCTGTGTCAGAGGTGTGGCCTGGCAAAACTTGGGATTTAAGAGGCGGCGGCGGCGGCGGCGGCGGCGGTATGAGTTGCGACGCGGGGATCATGCAAGTTTTCAAGTTCGAGGTTGGGGCGGTTTGACAAGCGACGCCGTGACGGGGATGTTCCGACGTCAGGTCGGGCAGCGGTGGTTGCGAAAAGGGCAGACAAGGGGACGGATCCTGGAAGGGTGGACGAGGAGGCTCTTTCCAGGGATTATTAACGTTGGTCAAATCTCATCGCGGCTCTTGAGGGAATGAGAGACAAAATCCGGATTGCCTTACTGAGTCTATTCCTTAGACTATGACGTTGCAACGTGGGATTTGAATGCCCACTTGGTGCTAAGACAATTGGCCCCCCCCCCGATCGAGCTGCCCATTGTCCAGAGACTCTCAGAAGCCGAGAGGGTGTAGTCAAGCCCGAGAGAAAGGATTGATGGAACTTTGAAAGAGACATTGGCGGGACGTGAGGGATGAACCTGGAGAGGGGGTGGTTTGGCGGTCGGAAGGGCGGGAGAACGGTGGGACGAAGTAGGAATTGAGGGTTTCATTGGTCTGAAGAAGATCGACTCAAACATTCCACGTCTGACAGGGGCCGGAGGCAACCCTGCGCGGGGGGCGCACTGGGG